>NC_057825.1:65660278-65963308 GCF_910594005.1 Cervus elaphus | reverse complement strand
TAATGCAGCCTTATAGAACTTGCCTCAAGAAGCAATTTTGAATTGAAGGGGTGCAGAAGCTGACTCTCTTGCTGACCTTAGTATCCAGTGATGACCTCCTGAAGTCTGTTGATGTTCAATGATGACAATTCACTCCTGAAGTCTGGGTTTCTGGTACCAAGGTAGCAGAGAGCTTTGACGTGGATGAATGGATGGATCATTCTGTCAGTTTCATTGCAGACCATGTTATGTTACTGTTTTTTTTTTTAATTTCCCTTGATATAGATGGAAACCTTTTATTCTTTGACTAATGGCAATCAGTTTGCTATGAGAACTGTCAAATCAGATGACCTTAAATGGCTAAAATACCATCTTAAAATGCAAAGTTGTTTCTTATTTGTTAGAAGAGCACAATTCCGGAAACCACAGACAAGTGCTCTGAGTTCTGGTTTTATTAATTTATTCACTAAAATATATAATAGGCATATTCCAGGTCTCCATTTTCCTGAAATCTACATTTTATGAGGTCATTCCATTCTGTACAATAAACTTTATTTGACTAGGTTTACTCTTCCTTCAAGTTCTTCTCAGTTGATATACAAAGATCCAGACTTTTAAAATGGATAAGAAAGAGGATGATGGTTTGCTTTACCAAAGGGCCCTTTGCTTCATAAAAGGATTAAATACACAGTTCATTCATTCATTTAGTGAATGGTTATTGAGAATCTCTATGGCAGACAATGTTCTTTGCACTGGGACTACAGGAGTTAACAAGGCAACCTTCCTACCCTCACCAAGCTTACTTTCCTTTTTTTTTATATTAATATGTTTATTTTTGACTGTGTTGTTTCTTCACTGCTGTACATGGGCGCTCTCTAGTTGTTGTAAGTGAGGGTTACTCTTTGTTGTGCAGTCTTGTCAGTACAGTGGCTTCTCTTGTTGCAAACCACAGGCTCTAGAGTTCAGGCTCAGTAGTTGTGGCACATGGGTTTAGTTGCCCCCAGGCAAGTGGGATCTTCCCTGGGCCAGAGGTCGAATCCATGTCCCCTGCATTGGCAGGCAGATTCTTTTTATTTGTTTATTTATTTTGGCTGCATTGCATCTTGGTTGCTGCCTGAGGACTTTCTCTGGTTGTGGTGAGCAGGGGTCACTCTTTGTTGCATTCTGAGGGCTTCTCATTGCAGTGGCTTCTCTTGTGGAGCAGGGACTGTAGGGTGTGGGAGCTCAGTAGTTGCAGTTTGCAGGCTCTAGAGCAGGGGCTCAGTAGTTGTGCCCCATAGGCTTAGTTGCTCTGTGGCATGTAGAATTTTCCCCTGACCAGGGTTTGAATCCATGTCCCCTCCATTGGCAGGCAGATTCTTAGCCACTGGACCTCCAGGGAAGTCCAAGCTTACTTTCTAATGGGAGAGACAGACACTGAAGAGATACACGATTATATAGATTAATAAATGTATAATGTCAAACCATAATAAGTAATATGAAGAAGCCCTCTTTTCCCCAGTGTCTAGACATAGTTTGACAGGATGTTTATCATTTATGACTCTGTTTTTCAAGGAAACTTGGTTCCTCTAAAGGTAACAGCTTCCATTTGGTTTCCTGGATTCTACTCTTAAACCTCTTTAAACATTTCACCCAGAAATCAAAGTGATTTTTCTAAAACATAAACTGGCTCATGTTCCCCTGGCTTTGGCCTTCAGTGGCTTCTCCTGGACTTAGAGAGGAATCCAGACTCCTGTGAGGTCTTGTAACCTTGTTTAATGCTACTTGCCCCTTGCTTACTTGTTCAGCCACGTTGTTTTTCTCTCAGTTCATTGAGTATCCATACAGGTAGATTCCTTTACCTGCAATGCTTTTTACTCCTACCTCCTTTCAGTAGGTCCCTCCTATTATTCCCTATCACAGCATGTGTTACAGGTTGGAAATATATATTTATTTGTTTGATACTCACTCCCTGCCAATATTTACTAAATCTCCTGACTTTACCAGTCTGACACTTGGTGAGGGGCTGGGATGACAGGTGTCTTCATAGAATCTTGTCCAGCACTTGGTGCACAGAAACTGCAGACAAATATTTATTGGATAAATTTTTAAAAAAAGAAAATGTACTATGAATGAGAGACAAACTTGCAAGAAATCAACACATTACAAACAGTGAGTTACTTAAATTATTCTTATATTAAATAGTACTGCTTTTTACATTTATTATTCTCAGTTCTTTTGTGCCTAATGTTGTAGGTCCAGAAAGGAGAAAATTTATGTAGTCAGGTGATGTGTTGCCTTCAGAAATACTTTTGTGTTCCTTCCAAGAACCAACATGTTAGTTAACAAATAGGATGCTATCTGATAAATATGACTGGCTGTTGATTGTATGTGTCACCAATAAAATAGGATATGATGAGACCATTCTAGTAAGCAGGCTCCCAGTTTGTGAACATTCAATCTACCAGTGACCTTTACACACTAAAGTCCTTTTCTTTAACCAGATTGTTTCATCTTCCTTCCAGCTATGGAAACTTTGGACACTCTTAATGCTGCTTGGGGGAGGAGATGCCTACAAAACTGGTTGCCCTCTCTTTGTAAAGTCAAAGTTAGAAATCACCATTGCTTCATGCCCAATGTGTGCCAGTGCTGGGGGTTCAGAAATGGATGGCAAAGTCCCTGCCTCCTGGAAGGAGCTTGGAATCTAGTGGCTTGGTGTCAGAGCCATGCTGCAGTTCAGTTTTGTTTTTAGGTAGGTTTTCGTGGGCTTATCTAGAAATCTATTGGCCTTTCATTATATTATTTGAAAGGAGGAGTGCAACCAGAGTGCCAGATAATAAACTTGCAAGGAAAATTTCAGAACTTCATTCACCTACAAAATAAGATTGGACTTTGCTTTTTTATTCTCTGGAGAGAATCAGAAAACAATTTTGGAGCTACTGGGCCGATTTCTTATTTAGCCAAGAACATCTTTGTATTTTCTAAATTTTAAAATAATGAACATGTCCTTTTTAGAAAGAAAAAAAGCATTTTTAGAAGAAAGGGAAGGTATTAGAATGGCATAAGTATAATAAATGACAGAAGGACTCATCTTGGTCAAGGCGAGGGTAGGAAATGTGCACCCTGCTGGGAATCATGCACCTTTGATGCTGGCAATCTTTGGGGGGCTCTCAGCCTCAGCCTGAAGAACAGTGGATGTGAAAGAGCAGATTTGAACCCCACCCCTTACACTGATGTGATCTCCTGAGACTCATTTTGGAGAGAGGCTTTGGAAGATGGCTCTAACTCTTGAAAGCATATTCTAGCCTCCATTGGACAATGCATAAAGTGGCCAGAGAAGGTGTATGCAGTCAGGCTTTGAATCTTCTGATTGTTCTGTGAAAACCAACCTGGACCCACTTTTTCCCCTCCTCATTTCTATTCCACCATTAGGATTGCTGGAGTAAAGATACTACCATTTTACACTAGGCCTCCCCTATTTTCATCATTTATTCTAGATATTCAGAGAGAACTAAAAGTGAGTCATATAAAATCATCTTCTGTTTAATTAGGTCCTAATTAAACTTAAAAGCTTTTGCACAACAAAGGAAACTATAAGCAAGGTGAAAAGACAGCCTTCAGAATGGGAGAAAATAATAGCAAATGAAGAAACAGACAAAGGATTAATCTCAAAGATATACAAGCAACTCCTGCAGCTTAATGCCAGAAAAATAAATGACCCAATCAAAAAATGGACCAAAGAACTAAACAGACATTTCTCCAAAGAAGACATAGAGATGGCTAACAAACACATGAAAAGATGCTCAACATCACTCATTATCAGAGAAATGCAAATCAAAACCTCAGTGAGGTACCATTACACGCCAGTCAGAATGGCTGCTATCCAAAAGTCTACAAGCAATAAATGCTGGAGAGGCTGTGGAGAAAAGGGAACCCTCTTACACTGTTGGTGGGAATGCAAACTAGTACAGCCACTTTGGAGAACAGTGTGGAGATTCCTTAAAAAAACTGGAAATAGAACTGCCATATGACCCAGCAATCCCACTCCTGGGCATACACACCAAGGAAGACAGATCTGAAAGAGATACGTGTACCCCAATGTTCATCGCAGCACTGTTTATAATAGCCAGGACATGGAAGCAACCTAGATGCCCATCAGCAGACGAATGGATAAGAAACCTGTGGTACATATACACAATGGAATATTACTCAGCCATTAAAAGAATTCATTTGAATCAGTTCTAATGAGATGGATAAAACTGGAGCCCATTATACAGAGTGAAGTAAGCCAGAAAGATAAACACCAATACAGTATACTAGCACATATACATGGAATTTAAAAAGATGGTAACGATAACCCTATATGCAAGACAGAAAAAGAGACACAGATGTATAGAACAGACTTTTGGACTCTGTGGGAGAAGGCGAGGGTGGGATGATCTGAGAGAACAGCATCGAAACATGTATATTATCAAGTGTGAAACAGATCGCCAGTCCAGGTTGGATGCATGAGACAAGCGCTTGGGGCTGGTGCACTGGGATGACCCAGAGGGATGGGATGGGGAGGGAGGTGGGAGGGGGGTTCAGGATGGGGAACACATGTAAATCCATGGCTGATTCATGTCAATATATGGCAAAAATCACTACAATATTGTAAAGTAATTAGCCTCCAACTAATAAAAATAAATGGAAAAAAAAATCCTCTTCTGGAACTTGCTGATTTAGAAATTAAAAAGAATAAAAAACATCATTAATAGTTTTCATATGTGTGGAACTTTATAATCTACTGTTTTCTTCTTTAAAAATTAAAAAATATGTGGCAAAAGCACATTACATAACACTTACCATTTTAATCATTTTCAGGTGTATAATTTGGTAGTATTAAGTCCATTCACATTGCTGTGCAACTATCACCACCATCTAGCTCTATAACTCTTCTCACCTCGTGACATTGAAACTCTGTATCCTTTAAATGATAATCTACCACGTGTTTTCTCACATATTGTTTCATATCTCAGGCTCTTCTCTACAGCCCTGGAAGCATGAGGGAACGCCACTCACTAGTGTCCGTGCTCCGCCAGAGTGCAGTGGTTAACGGGGCAGGCTCTGAAATAAGGCTCTGGTTTGAACTTTGCTCATCAAGTACTAACGGTTAAAAATACAACTTGCCTTATGAGGTTGTTGTGAGAATTACATGAGGTCACTCACAGTGTTTAGAATGCCATAAATATACAAATGCTGGCATTAATCATCCCCATTTTGTAGATTAGACAAGTAAGACTCAGAGAACTTGAGCAATTTGCCAAAACTCACAGAACTAATAAAATGCAAGTGGAAACCTGAGCTGTGGTTGACTCAGTGTTCTTTTATACCAGTCAAGAATTAGTCAAGTCCCACCTCACTACCAACATAGACAGTATTTAATAATCCAGATTTTAGGCTAGTAAAAGGAAATGATTTCACTTGAGCCTTATTCTATATTTTAACTTCAGAGTCAAGGCCTTGCAAACTTCTTTATCAGCTCTGGAATCCCACTGGAGGTGTGACACAGCCCTGACCTTCAGGCATGTTGGGAACCCAGGGGAGTGAGAGCCGAGGATGGAGAAGTTAGAGGAAAGCTGAATGAAGGTCAGATATGAGTCAGGAAATTTTAGTCTAGCTCTCAGCAGACACTGGAGGCTCAAAAGGAGTTTCTTTTGTGGGGACTGCCATAGAGGATGATTTTAAATTACAGAATAGCAATGGTAAGGGAAATAGGCAAAGCTGGGTTGTGTTTGAAAGCTTGTTTAAAAATAGGGCAGGGAGTAGGAGAAGTTCCAGACCCAAGGCACAGGTTTACATGTGTGTGTGTATGCATCTAACAGGTACCTGAGATAGAAGGCAGGATTGTCTCCTCACCTTCTTGACCCAATTGCTCTGCGTACTAGGGCCCTGGGGATGTGGACAAAGCTAGGCTGAAGCAGGTACATAGATGATCTGGTCTCCCTATAGTTTAGGGATTGGTGAGGGTGGCAAAGAAGTTTTGCTACTGATAGCACCATTGAAGTGCCTGAGTCTTTGGATTTGAGGCATAAGAGTTCTACCACCTGTTTCCAAATCCCACTGGTTTGGATATTTAAGGCTCTTGGTTAATGATTCTGGAAGTAAAGTGGGGCAGTCATTACATAGCTGGATGCTCCCTTCAGAGCTGACATGTGCCTTGGACACAGCAGGAGATGATACACATAAGACTGCAAGATGAACTACAGAGTCCTCCCATTTCCTGTTTTTCCCGCAGGGACCATCTTCATCCACCCCTGAAACCTCCACCTTTTTTTTTTTTTTTTGTACTACTAAACTTTTCTTTTCTTTTTTGAAAAGCTTTAAATTATATATTGGAAAATAACTGATTAACAATGATGGGATAGTTTAACTTCTTGTTTTCCATGGCACATTTTTCTTTTGCATATAAGCATGTTCAGACCTCTCATATAATTAAAAACCAAAAAAATGAAACCAGAAAAGTAACCCCTTATCCTTAACCCTCTGTCTGCTTTGATTACTGTTCTTCATTCTTGCCTCTCTTCATGGTCACCCCACTTTAAAGAGTTGTCTCCATTTGCCATTGAAGCTTACTCAGCTCTCAGTCTTTCCTCAATCTACTCTAATTCAACTTCTCTCTCCAGTAAAACGGCTATTGACAAAGCCGTATAGTTTTATAATCCCAAATCCTGTGGCTGCTTTTTCTCCTTTTGATGATAGTGACTGGGTGTATGCTTTTCACTGCTCTATCCTCATTACCCAGTAGCATGTCCCTGGCACACAGATATTTGTGCTTAATAAATATTTATTGAATTGGCCTCTCTGTGGCATCTGATACTTTATCATTCTCTCTTTTCTGTTCTTTCTTTGGCTACTTTCTTGCTTCCCTTCCTTGACTAGTTCCCTAAAGGCCTACTTTTCCCACTCTGTAGACTTCCTCTGGATGATATAACCTCAACCAGAGGCTTCAACTGTCTGCTCTGAGACAATGACTTTGTATCTGTATCCCAGACCCTATATTCTAACTGCCTGCTAGAAATCTCCCACTGACTATCTGCTGTGTACCTCAAACTCAACATTTTCAGAATTGAATTCTTTATCTCCCTTCTCAACCTGCCTTTCCTACATGCCCTTAGCGCAGTGAGCACCCACAATGTACCCAGTTGTTCAAGCCAGAAACCAGCTATGTTTCATTCCTCATTCTTCCTCATCTCTCACATCTCATAAGTTATGAAATCCCACCAATTCTATCTTCCTATTAGCTTTCAGATCCATCTCCTTTTCTCTAACATTGCTATTTCCCAGGTTCAGGACACTGTTGCCTCTCCCTCTGTTATTGCAGTGACTTCCTCATCGCTTTCTTTGACCCCTGGCCTTCCTTCAGCTCTTTGTCTCATCTTCATCCTACTCGGTGTAGATAACTTCCAATCAGCTCTTAGTTCAGTTCAGTTCAGTTCAGTCGCTCAGTTGTGTCCAACTCTTTGTGACCCCATGGACTGCAGCATGCCAAGCTTCCCTGTCCATCACCAACTCCCAGAACTTGTTCAAACTCATGTCCATCAAGTCGGTGATGCCATCCAACCATCTCATTCTCTGTTGTTCCCTTCTCCTCCTGCCTTCAATCTTTCCCAGCATCAGGGTCTTTTCCAATGAATCAGTTCTTTGCATCAGGTGGCCAAATTGGAGTTTCAGCTTCAGCATCAGTCCTTCCAATGAATATTTAGGACTGATTTCCTTTAGGATTGACTGGTGTGATTTCCTTGCAGTTCCACTCAATGTCACTTCCTTTAGGAAACTTAGCTGACTAAGCCCTCCTCACCTGTGAGCCCTAGGGTATGTTGAATGTTTTATTATATGTGTTCCAAGCACTTAAATCATCCTATTATAATTGCTTGTTTAATTGCTTAATTATCTAGCTACCCCACTAGATTGTAAATTCTCTTCACTGCTGTATTTTTTAGCACCTAGCACAGATCCTAGAGCACACAGTATATAGTAGTTCATAGTAGGTACTCAGCAAGTATTTGTTGAATGAATAAGTGAAAAGGTTCTTGTTCTCTAAATGGAAGAAGCACCATTTTGTAGTTCATCTAAAAATAAACAAGATCAATAGTTTAGCAAATAAATTTATGGTACATGTAAATCTCCCACTCTCCCACTCGCAGTTCATGTGGTTGATAAATCTCAATTATGTAAGTGAGACCTTATTTTCCAAATAAAAATATTCGGTGTGAATTGCAGCATCTTAACTTTTGGCACTCATGGCAACAAGCAGCTGCACCAACCAAAATTAACAAAGAAACAAAGGTAACAAAACCTCGCTTATTAATCTAAGTCATTTCTCTTTAACTCCACAATCTTAACAGTTCAGTAATTCAACTGCAAATTTGTTAAGATTCATTGCTTTCCAAGCCTATCACATGCTTAGGCCTATTTGCTTTTCTCTTCTGGGAAACTGTTTGTGGAGTGGCCCAGAAAACAACTTTATTCAATGTTAATTACTCAAAGATTAAGAAAAGTAAAATAAGAGTTATATAATGGAGGGTTTGTTTTGCTCCTGAATTACTTGGTAGTGAGCATGCATACCAAGTGAGTATGAGTCTTGGGAATGCTTACAATGGCATACTTAGTCTTGGGAATGCTTACAGTGATGTTATTTTATGAATGATAGCTTTTCATCCATTGTATTCATGTTACTATGAATAAGATACTAATTTCCATTTTCCTCTCCCCATAAATTAGGTAAATTTGTCCTCCTGTACCTCCTGTTCCAATAATTAAAGTTTTGAACTATTTACTGTATATTATCTACTGTAATGTGAGAACTGCCAAAGGAGAAGGAGCTGTGTTCTAGGTCCTCAATCCTTGTGGAAGTGGTAATCCAAACCCTCATGAAGCACACAAGCTGGGTTTGAGGAAGTGATTGTAAATGAAACCTCAAAGGCTGGAGTTCCTATTAATTCCTCACCCATTGTTTTTGGACCTGATATGATTACTTAGATTGAGCTTGAACTTGAATACCTGAACTCCAAGGGTAAATTTTTTATAAACTGAAGAGTTGCGAGCACTTGCTTTCTTTTTTTTTTTTTTTTTGAGCAGTTGCTTTCTTATCGTAGAACTGTGGTTGTATAATATGTTTATTATACATGTTTATAATAGCATGTTTATAATAGCATGCAAATAACAGCATACTATTATTTGATTTAACATTTTTAGACATTATTTATTTTGGTCCAGGTGGCTGTAGTGGTAAAGAACCCCTGCCAATGCAGGAGACATAAGAGATGTGGGTTCAATCCCTGGGTCAGGAAGATTCCCTAGAGGAGGGCATGGTAACTCACTCTAATCTTGTCTGTAGAATCCCATGGACAGAGGAGCCTGGCAGGCTACAGGCAATCGCAAAAGAGTCAGACACAACTGAAACGACTTAGCACGCACATGCATATAAATCTATTTTAAAGGGGAAAGCTTCACTTGTCTCCTTTCCTTTCTTTCTTTTTATAAAAAATTATTATTATAATTTATTTTAATTATAAATATATATATTAATTATAAATTATTATAATTATAATATCTTCTTTTCTTCAAAGTAATATGGGCACTTAGTCTTAAAGTCAAATATTGCTAACAGGTTTAGGCAAAATCCAATATTCTTTTTTTTTTTTTAAATTTTTTTATTAGTTGGAGGCTAATTGCTTCACAACATTTCAGTGGGTTTTGTCATACATTGATATGAATCAGCCATAGATTTACACTTATTCCCCATCCCGATCCCCCCTCCCATCTCCCTCTCCACCCGATTCCTCTGGGTCTTCCCAGTGCACCAGGCTGGAGCACTTGTCTCGTGCATCCCACCTGGGCTGGTGATCTGTTTCACCATAGATAGTATACATGCTGTTCTTTTGAAACATCCCACCCTCACCTTCTCCCACAGAGTTCAAAAGTCTGTTCTGTATTTCTGTGTCTCTTTTTCTGTTTTGCATATAGGGTTATCGTTACCATCTTTCTAAATTCCATATATATGTGTTAGTATGCTGTAATGTTCTTTATCTTTCTGGCTTACTTCACTCTGTATAAGGGGCTCCAGCTTCATCCATCTCATTAGGACTGGTTCAAATGAATTCTTTTTGACGGCTGAGTAAAATTCCATGGTGTATATGTACCACAGCTTCCTTATCCATTCATCTGCTGATGGGCATCTAGGTTGCTTCCATGTCCTGGCTATTATAAACAGTGCTGCGATGAACATTGGGGTGCATGTGTCTCTTTCAGATCTGGTTTCCTCAGTGTGTATGCCCAGAAGTGGTATTGCTGGGTCATATGGCAGTTCTATTTCCAGTTTTTTAAGGAATCTCCACACTGTTTTCCATAGTGGCTGTACTAGTTTGCATTCCCACCAACAGTGTAAGAGGGTTCCCTTTTCTCCACAGCCTCTCCAGCATTTATTGCTTGTAGACTTTTGGATAGCAGCCATCCTGACTGGCGTGTAATGGTACCTCATTGTGGTTTTGATTTGCATTTCTCTAATAATGAGTGATGTTGAGTACCTTTTCATGTGTTTGTTAGCCATCTGTATGTCTTCTTTGGAGAAATGTCTGTTTAGTTCTCTGGCCCATTTTTTGATTGGGTCATTTATTTTTCTGGAATTGAGCTTCAGGAGTTGCTTGTATATTTTTGAGATTAATCGTTTGTCTGTTTCTTCATTTGCTATTATTTTCTCCCAATCTGACGGCTGTCTTTTCACCTTACTTATAGTTTCTTTTGTAGTGCAAAAGCTTTTAAGTTTCATTAGATCCCATTTGTTTAGTTTTGCTTTTATTTCCAATATTCTGGGAGGTGGGTCATAGAGGATCTTGCTGTGATTTATGTCGGAGAGTGTTTTGCCTATGTTCTCCTCTAGGAGTTTTATAGTTTCTGGTCTTACATTTAGATCTTTAATCCATTTTGAGTTTATTTTTGTGTATGGTGTTAGAAAGTGTTCTAGTTTCATTCTTTTGCAAGTGGTTGACCAGTTTTCCCAGCACCACTTGTTAAAGAGGTTGTCTTTTTTCCATTGTATATCCTTGCCTCCTTTGTCAAAGATAAGGTGTCCATAGGTTCGTGGATTTATCCAATATTCTTTTAATTCCTCGTTACTTCATTGCCTCTCGTCCTTCTGGCCGTCCCCAACTCCCCTAGGTAACCATTTTCAAATTCTTCAGCTATTTAATTCAATGTTTGCTTTTCATATCAAAATACTATGCATATACTGCTATTATTTGATTAAACATTTTTAGACATTATTTATTTTGGCTCTCTTATACTTCCTTTCCTCATTCCATTCCTTCCAAGATAGCAGAGTCACAATTTTTGGTTGAATTCATATTCAGTGATTTATTATAACTGTTATATAGTTGTATGTTTATATAATTTGTGTATATATATGAGATATATGTAGTTTATACTGTGTATATTATCAATAGTTATACTATGTATGGGCTTCCCAGGTAGCGCTAGTGGTAAAGAACCTGCCTACCAGTGCAGGAGAAGTAAGATAGGTAGGTTCAATCCCTGGGTCAGGAAGATGCCCTGGAGGAGGGCATGGCAACTCACTCCAGTATTCTTGCCTGGAGAATCCCATGGAGAGAGGAGCCTGGTGGGCTACAGTACATAGGGTTGCAAAGAGTTGGACACGACTGATGTGACTTAGCATGGACACATGCATACTATGTATACTGTATATAGTTTGTACATACATATATATACATATATATAGTTTATACTATATATTGTACATATAGTTTATATTATATATACTTATAGTATTTAGTCAAATATGTATATAGTTTTTATAATATATAGATTATACTGTAAATAATATAATATACATTATGTTAAGATTAAACACACTAAACATGTTTTATATATGTTTATATATGTATACAGCATATATATAGTTTATATGAAAATTGCATCTTACACAATTTCTAAGTTATCTTGGAGTTAATAAGTGTTTTTAATTTCATTTGCTTAGCTTTTTAACTTTTTGAATCTATGGCTGATTCTTTTCTATAAAGTGACTCTCAATACAGCTTTCTACATGATAAAATCTGTAGGATAATCTGCAACTTCTGTTTTATTTCTTTCCTAGGGAAATCCATCCTGTTATCTTTTATCTTCCCTTTTCAACTAGGGTTGATTTCTTTTTAAATTTGTGACACATCTGTTTATGAAGTATTCATTTTGACACCATCTTGAGAATTTTTTCTCTACTGTGCTGAATCTGCCTTTCTCTTGATTTATGCCATCACTTTAGAGGAGCACATTCCCCAGTAGCTTTCAGAAAAAGAGTGCCTAGGAGTTTGTGGAGGATATCTATGTCTGGAAAGGACTTTATTTTACCTCACACAGTTTGATGTTGAAAATTATTTTTCCTCAGAGTTTGTCTGGGACTTTATTTGTTATAATTTTTCTTTAAATATCTGGCAACCTTGGCTATTCATTCATCATTAAGAGTGAGCCTTAGAGTTCAGTGTTTCTGGTACCTTGGTTTGACTGGGGAAGGAGGCACTGAGGTTGTTGTAACCTGAGAAGCATCACAAAAGGTTGTTTCCAAGACCAATTATTGGTCTTTTCTATTCTGTCCTTTTTCCATTTTGTTTATTTTTATCCTTGAGATTTTAATATTTCCCTTTGAAAATTTGTGTAAGTTTGTTTCTTTTCTAAAGCTCTTGAAAGGAAAATATACCAACATCAGCTTAAATTGAATTTTAAAATATGACTAAAATCTCTTAATTCACTCATTCCCTTGGTTATTTATTTAATGTGTACTAAGAAATCACCTTTATTGACTGCTAGGATAATAACCTATATTTCTATTATAATCATACAGATATGACAGGCCTTTGACCATTTGGTAACTTTTAGTTGAAAGGTTTCTAACTTGACCTATAAGGTATCTGGAATTATATTCCAAATTTCTTCTTTCTGTATGCCTATCTATATTTCCTACTCTGATTCAAAGGATTACTAGTCTAACTCCCAAGTATGCAAGAACCACTGCTAATGTAATTTGGATATGTGTCTCTTGTAGAAGACAATTAAAAATAAAATAGCAAAAATGACAAAAAAAAAGAAAAACGAGCAAAAGAGATATCTTATGTCTTAGTATGGTATTTGGAGTTAAAGTTTTTGAGCTCATTTTTTACTTTCCTTTTTTTTTTATATGGTTTGTGTGAACTAGCTAATTTTCTTTCTTTTTAAAAATTATTTATTTTTTCTTTGACAATTAAAAATTGATTTATAAAAATGGACCAGTTTGAGGGGGAGGAAAAAGATCTAGATCACATAAATTATACAGCTATATTTTTAAAATTCTTAAAGTTTTTTTAATAAATGTATATACATACATATATTTGTATATACAAATATATACACAAGTACATATATACAAATATATACAAATGTATATGTACACATACATATATATATACATACATATATATCTGTGCATATGTATATATTTATGTAACATTTTTCACATACACTGAAATGCAGTATCTTAAATGAACAATTAGTGAGTTCTGACAAATGGATACATCTGTTTAATCACAACCCGATTGTGAAATAATAATATATATCCATGACCCCAAAAATAACCTTCAATTTAAAAGCTTTTAGATGTTGAAAGAAGATTCTAATCATATTCAGCTTAATCTATCTTCTTTTTTTAAAAAAAATTAGCATAGATATTAAAAAAGTTTTTTAATTAATAAAAATGCTGCAATTAACTAAGTGAACTTTTAAATACTTTATAGAAGAGAGAAGACATTATTTGTTGTTTGGCTCTAATTTTCTCTTCATGCTTTAGAGCTTCCTCAAAAGATTACCAAGTTGACTTTGTATTGATAGTATTCTACTAATATTGTATCCACTTATTCTCAAGGGTCTGTATTCTTTTTTTGTATTCCTTGATGACTTTTGCATTATTATTGTTGGTGTGGGACTTTGTTAACACTTAGTTTTAGGTCCACAATGATTTGAGATTTTTCTCTTTCTGACTTCAAAGAGAAAATTAACTTGGGTAGATATTGCACTTATGGTTAGAAATCCATTAATCTTGGAGAGGGAGTTCAAGAGAGCTGATTTTTTTTTCCCCTTACTATGTGTACTTCATCTTAGTTGTTATCCTAACTGTCTCTTGAGGTAGGATTATTGTACTCATTCTATAGGGTACAATAGAGTAAATGGAACCAAATTCACATATCTAGGACCAATGCACCTGGGATTTAACTCAAGTCTTTTCTTTTTTCTTTTTTTCATTTATTTTTATTATTTGGAGGCTAATTACTTTACACTATTGTAGTGGTTTTTGCCATACATTGACATGAATCAGCCATGGATTTACATGTGTTCCCCATCCCGATTCCCCCTCCCGCCTCCCTCCCCATCCCATCCCTCTGGGTCTTCCCAGTGCACCAGCCCTGAGCACTTGTCTCATGCATCCAACCTGGGCTGGTGATCTGTTTCACCCTTGATAGTATACTTGTTTCAATGCTGTTCTCTCAGAACATCCCACCCTCGCCTTCTCCCACAGAGTCCAAAAGTCTGTTCTGTACATCTGTGTCTCTTTTTCTGTCTTGCATATAGGGTTATCATTACCATCTTTTTAAATTCCATATATATGCATTAGTATACTGTATTGGTCTTTATCTTTCTGGCTTACTTCACTCTGTATAATGGGCTCCAGTTTTATCCATCTCATTAGAACTGATTCAAATGAATTCTTTTTAATGGCTGAGTAATATTCCATTGTGTATATGTACCACAGGTTTCTTATCCATTCGTCTGCTGATGGGCATCTAGGTTGCTTCCATGTCCTGGCTATTATAAACAGTGCTGTGATGAACATTGGGGTACACATATCTCTTTCAGACCTGGTTTCCTCAGTGTGTATGCCCAGGAGTGGGATTGCTGGGTCATATGGCAGTTCTATTTCCAGTTTTTTTAAGGAATCTCCACACTGTTCTCCATAGCGGCTGTACTAGTTTGCATTCCCACCAACAGTGTAAGAGGATTCCCTTTTCTCCATACCCTCTTCTTTTCAACTCTTTGACCTTTGCTTTTCCCATTCCAGTATTTCTGCTGAGCTTTGTCTGGATTTTTCCTTTAGCTTCTTATTTCCAAGTGAGACGTACAAAATCACTCATTTCACCACTCTTTGGTATGTCTTCTTTGAAACTTTTTAGAAGATGAAAGCACGTTTTTATTATCATTTAAATCAAATATTTATTGAGTACCTATACTGCTAGGTGTGAGAGATACAGAGAGTTCTAAGCCACCCTTCACATTCACAGATTCATATATGAACTTACCAATACTTGGCAAGCAGAGGTTTGTGTTTTGAGGGGGCAGGGAAGGGAACTGTCATTCTTTGTAGTATGTATCTGAGTGAAACTGTTTGACTTTCTTTGACTTTCTTGTTCAGACTGATGTTTTTTCAGATAAAAATTTAAGAAATGGTTTTCAAGTGATGCTGTCCATTCTCATTGTCTTCAGCATACCTTTGTTCTCGCTGGTTAGGTTTATGGTTCCATTTTCCAGTTATGTTTAGTCTTGTGCATTGTTTCTGTTGCTATCCAAGCTGATTGCCTTAGTGTAGCATTCCTTTGTCTTCTTGACACCACTGATTCTTTGCTGTGTCCTAAGTCTGCTGTCTTAAGAGCCTTCACTTTTAAAAAAGTTTCTCTCGTTTAATCAGTGGTGCTCAACTGGGGGTGGTTTTGCCTTCCAGGGAACATTTGGCAATGTCTGGAGACATTTTTGTATTTCACGACTGGTGGGGGTTGGGGGCTGCGCCTGGCATTTGTTGTTGTTGTTTGTTAGCTAAGTTGTGTCAGACTCTTTGCCACCCCATGGACTGTAGCCCGCCAGGCTCCTCTGTCCATGGGATTTCCCAGACAAAATACTGAGTGGGTTGCCATTTCCTTCTCCAGAGGATCTTCCCGACCCAGAGATCAAACCCACATCTTCTGCATTGGCAGGTGGACTCTTTACCACTGAACCACTAGGCAAGGCCACTGCATCTGTATACTACCATAAACAGGTCAGCCCACTGAAAACAATTATTTGGTACAAAATGTTCACAGTGCTTGACTCTTCATGACAGTATTCAAAATCCTGATTTAGACCATTTACAAAGTTTAAGGTAGTCACTTTCTTTAGATTAATAATACTTCTAGCATTATGCATACCGTGCTGTTTCTTATCAGAGATTCATTTGAAACCTTCCTTTTTTTCTCCAGAGATTCCAAAATTACATCTGACATTTGTTTTTTATAGAAAACAAAGTGGTCTTCTTTTATATTAGTAGTTGCAGGTGTTTACTTTGGCACTTAAAACAAGACCCTCATTTGAGGCATTTCCAATACCATATTATTTGTAAATCTTAACTATTTGCTCCCCCCCCGTCCACCCCCGCTGTGTACTCAAGGGACTTCATAGATCAATGAATAAAGAAAGGTGATTACATTTATAAAGCTAACATAATAGTCCTTCATTTTAACTTGGATCTTTCCCCCCTAAGTGTTATTGAATGAAAAATACATTCTTAGCAAAGTCTTTTTAAGACTTCATCATTTTAAAGGGATTCTCAGCATGGACACACCACGACATTTGCTCAAGAAGTGATTTAGCATGTGTGTTGAAAATTCTGAAGTTGAGAAACTGAACTAGATCAATTTTTCTTTCTCTCTGGTTGAACTTCAAGTACTAATAAACACTGTAGCTTGAAAACATAAGGCTGATTTGGATCTGAGTCTTGGTGAAAGATAGTTTGTTTTGTTATTATTTTTCTTGCGCTTAGGATCTGAACTAGGATACGAAAAGAAATAGGAGAGTTACTGGTTTACTCTGAAGTTTTAAAAAAAAGGAAAGGGAGAATTTGTGTTCACTCTATTTGCTGATTAGTGCATCTGAAACCCCAACCAGGCAGATGACTTCCACACTTGCTGAAAAGAATTGGAGTTGCTGTGTGCTTCTCATGGTTTCCCATGCACATGAACTTTAGAACATGGGAGCACACTTTATACTATATAAATCAAATGTTTATTGACTACATATTGTGCTAGGTGTGGGGAATTTTAGAGAGTTATAAGATATTGTCTTTGCATTTAAGGGATGCATACATTAATATATTAACAACTTTCCAAATTAGAACCTGCTGGCTGTGGAAAGGGTCGGACAGGCAGTTCTTCCTACTGCAGTTTCCTTTCCCTTCTCATGTGACCAGCCCTGCCTTGAACTAGCTTTTGGGTAGTCTGCTCTCAGAGGGATTTGCTTGATGTGACCCTCTTGCATCTAGTGTGATGAGAACAGTGCATCCTGGCTCTTGAATATCCACATGGACCCTGCAGATTTGTGTCTGTGGCTTGACCTCCTTGGTTTGGTGGTTGATTCAGGCCACCTTTTCTGGATTACTGACTCTGTGCCTTGCCTGTCTCTCCCTTCTGCAGCCTGTCTTGATTTTGTTCTTTAGCAGCTTCTGTGAGGTGGCAGCCTGCATTGGCCTCATAGCACCCTTACCTTTCCTAAGCCTACCTTCTGCCACTTCTTTCTCCCACCCTGTTTCCCCTCCTGCTAGGGAAGATATAAGGCTTCATGGAAGAGGTGGGACTTCAGCTGAACCTTGTGCAAAACAGGATTTTGAAAAGATTAATCTGAGAAGGGCATACACAAAGTAGTAAAGACAGGAAGACTTCATGGAAGTTTTACAATAGCCCAGGATCAGGGGATAAAGTCCAAGTTGGTGGCAATAATAAAGAGGAAATTGATGCTAGTGATGTTACTAAGAAATAATTCTCGAGACTGACTGAGCAAAAGGAAAAAAGGAGGACTCTTTGAATTCTTAGAAATTTTAACTGTAAAAATGAAAAGTTCTGCTTTGAAGGTAAAAATGATCATCTGGGGGAAACATGAGAGAACTTTGATGCATCATCTCCCATCAGGATGACCAAATGTCCCAATTTGCTTGCGACTAAGTAGGTTCCCTAGGCATGGGAGTTTTGGTTTCAAAATTAGGAAGGTCCTTGGCAAGTCAGCATGAGTTGGTCACCCTATCCCCAATCAGTGCCAACATAATAAAGTGTAGGGTTGAGTAAGAACTTTTATCTTTTTTTGATGAGATTTTTTTGACACTCCAAGTCAACTTTGCCTGGGTCATCTTTTCCTAGGACAGGCATTTGCAACAGCTGTTGGGATTTTAGTCAAAAAGGCTGAGATTTTATAACCTGGGGAGATGGCCACATATGAGTGTCAGAGGCTTTTGTGAGCATAGCCAAGCTTAATGCTTCCATTTTGATGAGAGGCAAATTTAAAAAGTAAATCTTCCATTTTGATGTACTTTTATCCTTCTCCTGCCAATCATTTAACCACTGCCCACTGCCTCCCACAAATCAAGATTCAGTTTGCATTGATTAAAATGTTTTACTCTTTCCTTTATGATTTCTTTCCTTATCACAATAGATGATTTAATGCTTATGGAAATTGCTCAAAGAAAGAACCAGAGGGATGAAGAGAAGACAAGAACAAGAAGGAAAGAGGAGAACACTGAGAGTGAACAAATTGCTGAACTTGAGTATGCGATACTACCAAAGGACAAGTACCTGGTCCTGTTCTTCTGTGTGATACAGATGAAGAGCTCAAATGGCTTTGAGTAACCAGAATAGCAGCTACACATTCATATACTGATGCTTATACATTTAGATCAGAAGGCTGAGCTTCAGAATACCATCCAAAACTGATTTAATTTTCATGTAGATATTGTTACAGCAAATTTATTTGGGTTTTCAGCCATCTGCAAGCTGAAAGCAATGAACCCAAAGTTTGCTTCTACAAACTGACATACGAACATCAATGCAAAGTGAACACAGTTTGAAATAGTTTGATAGTATGGAAAGGGACAGAAATAAAAATATAAAAATTTGCCGAAGTAACCAAGAAAATTTGGTAACTACTGAATGTAGGGGCAAATAATTTTATGCACTGGTTATTTTTTTTTTTTTATGAAAGTGAAAGTGTGAGTTGCTTAGTCGTGCCTGACTCTTTGCGACCTCATGAACTATAGCCTGCCAGGCTCCTCTGTCCATGGAATTCTCCAGGTAAGAATACTGGAGTGGGTTGCCATTCCCTTCTCCAGGGGATCTTCCTGACCCAGGTATTGAACCCGGGTCTCCTGAATGGCAGGTGGATTCTTTACCATCTGAGCTGCCAGGGTGTACTCCATTGTAAAATAACTGATGGTTTAAAGATGACCCTAACTCATCAAGAAAGAGTCAAAATACTTTGGGCATACCTTGTTTGAGACCCACCAGAACTATTTAACATTTTAGAAAGTTTTTTTTTTTTTTAATCAAACTCTTACTTTAGCAAGTCTTCAGTTATCTGTAAGGTAGCCTTCTAAGGAATACTTTATTCCAGAAACTATCAATAAGGGAAATGTTACTGCATGTTTAAAACAAACAAGATGGAGGAAGTGAACGGAGATTCTATGCTAGAATATTAGGAACCCTGAATTTCTGAGAAAATTGACTTGCAATCTCTCTGTTCAACTGGAGCTACACAATGAATGCCAACTGTAGGACAAAGCTGGATCTTGTAGATATTCTGTTGCCCTGACTGCTGGCGAAGAGCCATCACAAGCTTCAGTACAGCCCCAAGGGGCGCATATATTAAAGAAAAAGCAAGAGCCGTGTTCCAAAATGGCTTATTTAAAATGCAAAGGGTAATAAGAGAGCTATATCTGGGGAAAGTCCAGCTCTCAGAAACAGGAAAGTAATACCAAATCTTGGTTAAAGTTGCTTACTCTTGAACTAATTAGCTGGGGATTGAATTCAGCATAAGAAGTCAGATTGTGGGTTAAGAGTGAAGGAAAATGTTATTTTTTTTTCTTAGATACCAGTCTGGCACTTCAGAATGTAGTAGCAGGCAGCTCGTGAGATTCAGCCAATTTGACAAAAATCACAAAATTATGAAAAACACCATGGCCGATTGAAAAGGAGTTCTAGAAATATAATTTGGGCCAGATGCATGATAAAAGGCATTTTAATCTTCTTTGGTGGTAGCCTCTTTGTAATAAGATATGGGCACATTTGTCATTAAAGGGAAAAAAAAAGAGGAATGAATAATACAGAATACAGAGGAACATAAAATAACATGTTCCCACTCAGTCTCTGGGTCAGGAAGATCCACTGGAGAAGGAAATGGCAACCCACTCCAGTACTCTTGCCTGGAAAATCCCATGGACGGAGGAGCCTGGTAGGTTACAGTCCACAGTGTCGCATAGAGTCAGACACAACTGAGTGACTTCACTTTCACTTTTCACTTTCACCACTTTTGAAATACTATTCCTACCTAGTATTGATCTACTGTTCTTTTCTTTCAAATTTCTTTTCTTGTTTTCCTATGGTGGGAGATTTGTGGGAAAATCATACATAAAAGAAGAAAGCCAAGATCTTTTGCTTTTTTTTTTTTTTTTACTTGTGAACTGTTAAGAAAAGGATAGAACTTAGAACAAAATCATATTAGCCATTGATGGCATCTCTCACTAGATACACACCCTTGACAGAACATGTCTGCATATAACAAGACCTTCTTAACAGGCCTGTTCTAGATTTAAAATTTTCATGCCTAATTAGCTGTGTAAACACATTTGGAATTTAAGGAATTTTCTGTGTCACAAGGGAGTGAAAGTTTATAACCTATTATGTAGATGGTAATTTTGTAGAAGTTTCTATTTTATAGATGGGAACCCCCACCCCCTAAATGTGAAATGTCTACATTGTCTGAAATCCATGCTATTCCCCGTGGTGTTCCCTTTGACTCTACGTTCTGTATTCCACATTACTTATGCTGCTACCTCTGCATTCAGAAGTGTTTGGAGCCAGAACCAAGGGTAGAACACCTCAGGAAGAATAATGCTGCCCACAGAGTACAGGGTCCTTTTCAGTCGAGGGCTTCCAACTCTTCATTCCTGACCTGCCAAAGCCAAAATATTATGTAAAATTCCAGTGTCCGGGTGTCTCCCAGATTTGGGGGTTCTGTGAATTTCTCTTTAGCCTATTGCTGAATGAAAGGAGAGGAACATGGAAAAAAAAATAAATGAAGCTGTTAGTTGCTCAGTTGTGCCTGATTCTTTGCGACCCCATGGACTGTAGCCCACTGATCTCCTCTGTTCTTGGAATTCTCCAGGCAAGAATACTGGAGTGGGTTGCCATTCCCTTCTCTAGGAGATCTTATCGACCCAGGAATACAAACCCATGTCTCCTGCTTTGCAGGCAGATTCTTTACCATCTGAGCCACCAGGGAAGCCAAATCAAGGGTGGGGAAAGAAATGGAATATTTGAGTGTGCCCTTCCATCTGCAGAGAGCACCCATTGCAGCATCAGCTGGTCGGAATCCATGGCAAAGCCAGGGGTGGGGTGGGGGTGGGGGAGCATGGTACTGGTCACCGGCAGGTGGATTTATCCTCTACGACTGACACTTACATGGGAGAGCTAATTTGATACTGTTCCAGCCTTGCTGCTGGGTGTTTGTAATCATATATTTTAATTAATGTTTTTATTGTACTTGGGTCCAGAGGCTGTTTCAACAGAGCAGCTTATATTTAGAAGTCTCTGAATAAATAAATGTAAAACAAAGGAAAACTGACTATGCTGAAATGATGAAAGTGATTGTTTCTAAAAAGATGGATTTAGGCTTCAGACTGTACTTACTGCTTGAGACTCAGTCCTTTGCAAAATTACGGACTGTCACCTAAACAGACCTTTTGTGTATAGCAGAGCATCATTTCAAAATCTTATCCAAGATCTGGCTTTAGAAGTCTACTATCTGGGTTTTGAGGCAGGTGGGGACACTGTAGAATTTACTGTGTCAATTTTGACTTAAAAAAAATTAACAATGAAGTAGTAGGGTTATTAAGTTGGAGTAGTAGCAAATTTTTGAGGCAACATTTATTTGGACCTGTGTAGATCTCTTCCACTGCTGGAGAAAGTGATAATTGGAGTGGGCTAGTTCCTTTGTCTCCTTTTACTATTTTCTCTTAAATTTTTGCTCTCTCCTTTAAAGAGGGCTAATATCTCTTCCCTATATATTTTAAGTCAGAAGCACGTTTAGGGAGTATATTTAATTCAATTTAGCCAATGTTTATAGAGCACCTCTTCATTCAAGGGAGGAGCTAGACTTTACAGGGGAATGAGATGTTTACAAATTATAGGAAATATATTTGTAGGATACAGCTTGCTTCGACATATGTGCTGAAAAAAATACGTACTGAGTTTGAAGTAGATGAAAGCATCTCCCATTTCTTTTTGTCAGGATCAATTATTAGTTCAGTTCTCCACTTGTTATTTTCTTTGGGTCCCAGAGAGCTTGTGAAAGTTACTCAAGAACTATCAGGCTGGAGTGTTGGCACATTTTCTGGTGATTGTAACAAGGTTTGGTCCTGGGTGGAAGAGTGAGGTTCTGAAGTCTATCTGGCTGTCTGCCATCACTTTTGCTTATCTTTCCTAGTGGCATCCCTTTTATTTCCTTTTCTGTATCTTCAGGGGTCCAAATTCTTTAAAATGCTCTGAATTAGTGGTTCTTGACCCTGACTGCAAGGAGCATTGAAGAAATATTGATGTCTGGACCTCACGCTTAAACCAATGAAAAGCACTGCATTGATTGTGTTGAGGAGCTAGGGTTGAGACTACAAATAGCCAACTCTGTCGATAGGACAAAAAAATCACTACGTTAAAAGCATACCTTTTAGGTCATGACATGATTGCAGAAATATCACAGTGTGAAAGAGAATGTGGTTTTCAGTACTACATTGGCAGAAAACAAAAACTTTACCTGTAATTTTTTGAGGACCATTTGCATTGTGAAAGAGTTCTTGTTAAACCAACATATTGCAAATACTGTATTTTTTTTTTTTTTGTCCTCTGAGGCATTTTATTTGTATTACATCCCTAGAAAAAGAATCCAAGTGTTTTCCCTATTGTGTTTTGTCTTGCTTCTTTATGGTCCATATGCCAGCTCAGGTTTTCAGTACAATGAAGCCAAATTGATGGGGTGGGAGCAGGTTATTCTGCCATTTTTCTAGATCTTTGAGTCTCATATCAAATCTGAGGCTGATCACTCCACACTTATTTATTCTGCCTGTATGTTCACAACAATTTTCCCAACCCTGTGATCACCGATGATTTAAAATTCACCAATGTAACCATGCTTCATCCTCACAATTAGAAACCTGATGAAGACTTTGGAGCACAGCCTTATAAGCACCTGATGTTTACCTCTCTTTTCAGCATTGCTGATACTCTTGAGAGTATCACCCAGCACATTCATGCACACCATTATGGCAGCATGGAAAGATGGAAGAAAGAGGCAAATACTATATTTTAAATGATAAACTTTCAAATTTGATTCTAGGCTAGGGAAGGGTTTTTCAGTCTTGGCACTATTGACATTTTGGACTGGACAGTTCTTTGTTGTGGGGGTTGTTCTGTGCATTGTAGAATGTTTAGTAGTATCTGGTCTCTATTCACTAGATGCCAAGAGTAATCTTCCTTTTACATATGACCCCAAAATGTCTCCAGACGTTGCCAAGTTGAGAACCATTAGGCTAGTGAGGTAGCTATTTTGGTAGTAGCAGCTTGTCTCAGTTAGTGCTCAGTTGCAGAGAACAGACCCCACTTTAGCTGGCTTAAGCTTAAATGTATTAATGACAGGGTATTCAATGGTCTACAGAACTGGTGTGTGGGTAGAAGAAATAGAATCTAGGCTGGTGAGCTTCCAGAAACAAATCCTGAGGCCACATCACAACTGAATCATCATAGAAACTGCTATACTTGTCCTGATCTGGATGCTGCCTGTCAAAGGGAGAAGCTGTGGTCAGGAAACCACTTCTGCTAAACTGGGGAGTTGATACTCCATCTGCAGCAGCAGAACGATACCTCATGTCCAGTCTCTCCTTGTTTTACAGGGTCTGAATTCCCATTCCTAAAGTGAATCTAATAATGGAGTCTATATCATATCTAGAACCCTAGTTACAAGAAAGTGTGAAAAAAGGCAGTTTTGTTTATTAGCCTCTGTAATATATAGGAAGGCACTGCAGAAGGAGGTTGGAACAGATGTTAAATGAGCTTATTTTTAGTATTTTCCACAGGGTTCTTCCCAGAACTTAACTCACACCAGGCAGTAGCCAGCTATTCTAGATAATTGGGGTTGGTCCAAGGGTCTTCTTCACTCCCTTTACATTTTTGGCATTTGTATTTATAATTTCCTTTCTTTTATCAATTCTCCTTCCTATTTTCTCTTTGATTACCATCAATTTCATATATATTCCTTTTCTCTGACCCTAACTATAGGTTTTCTGAGAACTTGAAGAGTGTGTATTCATGCTTGACTTTGTTGATAGATATGGCATGTAACTGGAGAAGGCAATGGCACCCCACTCCAGTACTCTTGCCTGGAAAATCCAATGGACGGAGGAGCCTGGTGGGCTACAGTCCCTGGGGTCGTGAAGAGTTGGACACGACTGAGAGACTTCACTTTCACTTTTCACTTTCATGCATTGGAGAAGGAAATGGCAACCCACTCCAGTGTTATTGCCTGGAGAATCCCAGGGACGGAGGAGCCTGGTGGGCTGCCAGACCCCTGATGGTGTCGCACAGAGTCGGACCTGACTGAAGCGACTTAGCAGCAGCAGCAGCATGGCATGTAACGTCTTTGTTGATGAGATATGAGCTAAGGCCTAGGATGTTCAGTTAATACCATGTGTGTCTCCAGTTCATGGAAGACACTGTGAGAACAGATATTTTGGTGCAGAGGTTTGCATCTTTAAATTGTGTTCTCTCCATCTAGAAGAATAAAACACCAATTAATGTGAACAATCACATTGTCTGATTTGAAATAAACATTGATAAGTAGCCTTAAGTACAAGCAGGTAAAAAATCAAGTGATGCTTTCTGCTTCTAGGTTGTAATCTTTTAATTTTAGAAAATGTGACTCCTTATGGCTGGGCATAATAAGTGATTACTTACCTGGTACAATATGTTTTTCTTCTAGTTTGTTGCTAAGGTCTCCTAACTATTAATTTAGTTAGAGCTATGAGGACTTTAACCCTAAGTTAAAATTCAGACAATAGCCATGGGAGAGGTAAAAACATCATAAGCCATTTAGTCTTTCATGTGGTCATTTACTTATTTAGTGTATAGGACAAACATTAAGTTTGAAATTCAAATAAATGGTAAGTAATTTTAATATAAATATGTCCCAAATGTTGGATGAGACATGGTTGCACTAAAAAATAATTATTGTTTATGTGAAATTCAAATTTACCTGGATGCCCTGTATTTTTCCCCTTGTGTTTTTATTTTCTAAGTTTGGTATAAATGAATTGATCAAGTTATTTCTTGCAAATACATTTCCTGAGATGGCCAGAGGATGAAGAAAACATAAGGGTAATGGACTCCTGAGAGGACTAAAGATGAGAACGTCGGGCTCTGTACAAAAAGGAAGAAGGACAACTAAAAACAAACAGGCACTAAACTGATCCTGGTTAAACTGACCATTCCTTAGGCATACAAATAAAGCCCTGATGTGAAGATAAAACTCTCTTCCTTCCCTGTAAGTGTAGCCACTTTCCTAAAGCACTTGGATCTGGTCCCAGTGCAGCATTCCCTTGCCCAGGCTGGACAAGCCAAGCTTCGAGGTAAGTGGAAGAGATGAGCAGCGCAGGCACTGGATACCTTGGAGCCTTGTAATCTTGCTTGCACAACCTCCAGATTGCATGGTTCTTGGCTTCAGTGCAGCTGGGCACAATTTCAATGCACATCTATGGAGACCATGTCACAACAACAAAACAAACCAATGTAGCTGCTAGTTGCATTAATAGCTTGAAAAAACAAGTCAACAGACTTGAAGACTGCTCTGGGAGTCCCTCCCTGGGAGTCAGCCTTTGGCAGAAAGGGAGTTACTGTGCCTCCTTCTTGACATTTTTCAGCTAAGATTATTCTATATAATCTTCACCTTGTCCCTTTCAAAGAGTGTTTGTTTGTTTGTTTTGACAGAGCCCTTATTTGCTTTATTGTTGATCAGCATTAGATCTTCCTGAGGAGCTGAATGTCCTTGACTGCATGCAAGTGCCTTGTCCTAAGAGATGGCTTCCCTGCTGTAGATTTCACACTCATAAATAGTATATTCTTTCTTAAGCTCTTACACTGCTGTTGGTCAAAAATACAGTGAACCAAATTTTCACCATCTTCTGATACTTCAGTTACTGCCTTCTTGTAGACTGGTAGGAAGAGTTTACACACCTTGCAGCAATATCGCATAAAAGAATTCTGAAGATCTGTTGGAGACATCTTGCTCCTTATAGAGAGTACCCTAGTACATGGAAACCAAGGCTGGTAGAACTTTCTCCATTACTGAACTAAGAGCAAATTGGCTTCTTAATGTTAGTGGGTCTAGCCTAAGAGTATATGTAAATTGGAGTCTTGCCAATATCAGGAACCTCCTGTGTTCATATATATATTTTTATTTCTGATTTTTATGAAAGGTTTATGTGCTGCTAACATTAGGATATGTGGCTGAACACATTGTTAGGAAGCTGGTAAAGAGAAGGAATATTAAACATTTTGAAAGGAATCTTAGCTGTTCAATGTGATTTCTTAAAAAAAAAAAAAACAGATGTAACGTATGCTTTATTTTGCACCTTACATCTTGAATCTTTTCTTCTGATTTGCACATAGCCTTGGCTGATTGCATTTTTTACCTCAAAAAATTGAGTTCCCTCACATATAGCACATTATTACAATTCTAATTTTGCCTTATTTAGTAACTGTAAACTTGTGTTAAAAGAACAACAACAACAAAAACAGCAAAGCCATCTTTATTTTCCTTATTTTTCTTTGGTTGTCTTTTTTTTGAAAATCAAGTCTCTCTGACTCATATCCTGGGCTATCTCAATTTGTGCATGTTTCCAGAATTTTTTTTCAGAATTTTTTTTAATTTTCAGTTTTCCCCCAATTCCTTTTTTTTTCTTTCCTGTTATTCATTTCCCAGCTCCTGTTTCCACATATCCTCCCTTTTCTGCTCCATCTCTTCCTATTTCTCTACATCTTTGTGGAGAGATATAACCTTCTTTGCTCTTTTATCACAGAACTTTCATGAAGTTCTATGCCAAGTCTCCTTAAACTATGTGGGACAGATTGCCCTAGCTTAAGGGAACATTCAGGAGAGAAGCTTGGAGTGACTCATGGTTACAGGTATGAAAGGTGATGGGTTATGACCTCTTGTAGGTCCATTCCACTCTTGGGACACCATGATTCCATGAAAAGAAACTCTTGAGATTTGTGTATCATATAAACTTTTTTCTTTTTTTGCATGTCTAGATTCTCCTTCAAATATTATAGTTTGAAATTAGGTTATGGTGAGCTGAAAAATAGATGAAACAATTTCCAAACCATAAAAAATTTTGGCTCTTTTCAGAGAGGTCAAAAGATCAATATTGTCAGATGGTCAGAAATCCTTATAATACCTGAGAAGAGAGGAACTATCAGAAAGGAGAGTAGCTGTGGCAAGAATAACTCCTAATGCAGTTAACATGTCTTGCTCTAGCACCTCCTGGCTTTCCCCACCTGTATGGTAACTTTAATCCCTCTCAGGGGAACTAGAGGTCATTGATCTCTGAAGTTCTTCATGCTCTCCCCTTGGATTCCTGTGGTGAGCGCTTTATTCAGGGTGAAAAACCTGCTTCCTCTATGGGAGTGTGCCCCAAATGGGAACTACATATTGGGAGACTACACATTTATTTATCACAATTGATAAATATCAATTCAAATCTGCTTATTTTGTTGAGGCCGTTCATTTGTGTATTTGTTTCACAGTGCACCTACTCTGTTCCAGGCACACTGTTAAACAGTGGTGAACAATGGTGAGTAAAACCAGGTATGGAGTTTAGAATCCAGTGGGAAAGACAGATGGTAATCACATAATCACACAAATATATTCAAAATGATATCAGTAGTAAGAGTTAAAAAGTGGAAGTACATGGAGCTATTAGAGCATAAAGTAGGTGGGTTTGACATAGTTGTGAGGTGGGAGGAGATCTGAAGAAGTGAGTTACTTGGTTGAAGAGTTGGGTGAGCCATTCTCCAGAGGTTGTGGCCAAGTACCAAAGTTCTGTGACAGGGCACAGGGAAAGAGAGGGACAGGGAATCTGGAATAGAGTGAGGATGAGGCAGCAGGAGGGGCTAATATGAAGATGGGCAGCCGAGCCCAAATCATCCAGAGGCTCGAAGACCATGTTCTTTAATTCTAAGAACAATGGGGCTGTGGCTCTGCTTAGTCGCTCAGTCTTGTCTGACTCTGCAACACCGTGGACTGCAGCCTGCCAGGCTTCTCTGTTCATGAGGATTCTCCAGGCAAGAATACTGGAGTGGGTTGCCATGCCCTCCTCCAGGGGATCTTCCCAACCCAGGGATCGAACCCAGGTCTCCCGCATTGCAGGCAGATTTTTTTTCCATCTGAGCCACAATGGGGAGCCATCAAAATGCTTTGGGGAGAGGGTTGGAAAGGTGATCAGACTTCCATGTCAAAAATACTTATTTTGTTACTATAATAACCACCCTGTGAATTATTGGAGGCCCTCAAGCATTTAAAACTGAGATATGTTTTCTGTTTTATTTTATTAATGGAAGAACACTTAACATGAGATCTACCATCTTAACACATTTTCAGTTTACAATACATTATTGTTGGCTATAGACACAAATATTGTACAGCAGATCTCTAGAACGTATTCATCTTAACTAACATTTTATGGCTGTTGATTAAAAACTCCTCATTTTCTTCTTCTCTTAACCCCTGGTAACCACCATTCTAGTCTCTGGTTTTATGAATTTGACTACTTTAAATATCTCATATAAGTAGAATCATGCAAAATTTGTCTTTCTATGCTCAGTTGCTCAGCTGTGTCCAACTCTTTGTGACCCTATGGAGTGTGGTCCTCTAGGCTCTGTCCATGGGATTTTCTAGGCAAGAATGCTGGAGTGGGCTGCCATTTCCTACTCCCTTTAGTCTTTCTGTACCTGGATTATTTAAGCATAATGTCCTAAGGGCCCACAATGTTGTAAAATATTGCAGAATTTCCTTTTTTTAAAAGGCTGAAGAGTATTCCATTTTAAGTGTATACCACATTTAAAAAATCCATTCTTTGTCAATGGGCATTAAGGTTATTTCTACTTCTGCTATTGTGAATAGTGTTGCAATGAATATGGAGGTTCTAATACTTTTTTTGAGATCCTAATTTCAGTTCTTTTGGACGTATACCCAGAAATGGGATTCCTGAATCATAACAGTAATTCTATTTTTAAGGTTTTGAGAAACTTTCATAATATTTTCCACAGTGACGACACCATTTTATGTTCCCACCAACAGTGTTCAACTGTTTCAGTTTCTCTATATCCTCACCAATTCTTATTGCCTTTAATCATAATAGTCATTCTGACAGGTATCAGATAATATCTCGTGGTTTTGATTTACATTTCCTGGGTGATCAGTGATGATGAACACTCACTTTTTCTGTAAACCTATTGACCATTTTTATGTCTTTGAAGAAATGTCTACTCAAGTCCTTAGCCCTTATTTTTTTTTTTTGGACAGGTGTTCAGTTCATTTCAGTTCAATCGCTCAGTCATGTCTGACTCTTTGCGACCCCATGAACCGCAGCATGCCAGGCCTCCGTTGGACAGGTGACGTTTACTATAAAACATAATTACATAATTTTTTTTACAATGTTTTAAAAATGGGCTAAGCCCATTTTTGAAATCAAATTATTAGTTTGTTTGTTGTTGTTATTGAATTGTAGGATTTTCTTGTGTCTATTGAAGATGAACTCTTTATCAGATATTTGATTTGCAAATATTTTCTCCCAATCCATAGACTGCCTTTCACTCTGTTGATTGTTGCCTTTGCTGAACAGAAGTCTTTTAATTTGATGAGGCCCCACTTTTTAATTTTGTTTTTGTTGCCTGTGCATTTGATGTCATATTCATGAAATCATTGCCAAAACCAATGTCAAGAAGATTTTCCCCTATGTTTCTTCTAAGAGTTTTACGGTTCTGGGGTTTCTATTTCAGTTTTTTTTTTCAAATGGTGTAAGAGAAAGGTCCAGTTTCATTCTTTTGAAGGTGAACATTCAGTTTCCCAAAGTCATTCGTTGAAAAGACTATCCTTTCCACATTGTGTGTTCTTGAAATCTTTATTGAAGATCAGTTGACTATATCTGTGTGAGTTTATTTCTGGGCCCTATTCTGTTCCATTGGTCTATATGTCTTCATATTCATACCATACTTTTTTGATTGCTATAGCTTCATAATCTATTTTGAAATCAGAAAAGTGATGCCTCAACCTTTGTTCTTAGTCAGAATTGACTTGACTCTTTGTGACCTTTGGTGGTTCCATATAAATTGTAGCATTGTATCTTATATTTCTATAAAAATTGTCTTTGGGATTTTTGATAAGGTTTGCATTGAATCTGTAGATCACTTTGGGTACAGATATTTTAGCAGTGTTAAGGTTCCAGTACATGAATATGGGGTGTCTTTCCATTGTTTTTGCCTTTCTTAATTTTCTTCATCAATGTGTTACAGTTTTTAGTATATAAATCTTTGACTTCCTTAGGTAAATTTATCCTTAAATATTTTATTCTTTTTGGTATAAATGAAAATGTGATTGTTTTTCTAATTTCCTTTCTAGGTAGTTCACTGTTAGTGTATAAAAATGCCATTGGTTTTTGTACATTTATTTTGTATCCTGCAGTTTTATTGAACTCCTTTATCAGTTCTAACATTTTTTTTTAAATGTCTGGAGTTTTCTATATATGAGATCATGATATCTGAAAACAGGGATAATCTTAATTCTTCCTTTGCAATTTGTATGTAATTTTTTTCTTATCTAGTTGCTCTGGAACTTCTGGTACCACGTTAAATAGAAGTAGTAAGAGTGAGCATCCTTGTCTTATTCTTGATTTTAGAGGAAGAATTTTCATTTCTTCACCATTGAGTATGAGGTTAGCTATGGAATTTTCATATATAGTCTTTATTATGTAAAGGTATTTCCCTTTATTCCTAGTTTGTTGAGAGTTTTTCTCATGTAAGAATGTTGAATGTTGTCAAACACTTTTTTTCTGCATCTACTGAGACAATCTGGTGACTTAAATTCTTTGTTCTGTTGAAAGAATTCTGAAATTCTTTCATCTGTTGATGAAAATCAATATAATTGATTTTCTTATACTGAACTCCAGGAGATAGTGGAGGACAGGGAAGCCTGGTGTGCTGCAGTCCATGGGGTTGCAAAGAGTCGGGCACGACTTAGCGACTGAACAACAACGACAACAACAAGAGCATACTGAACCACTCTGGCATCCCAGGGATAAATCCCACCTGGTCATATTGTATCATTCTTTTAATGTGTTATTGGATTCTGTTTTGTTAGTATTTCACTGAGGATGTTTGCCTCTATATACATCAGGGAAGTGAATTAACACACATATTGCAATTTTTAGGAAATGTGAGCAGTTGTTATAGCCAAAAAGAAGGCACTAGGAGGTAGCAGTCTTTGCTATGAATTGCATAGTGTTGTATTTTATTTTTTACTTAAATGAACTAATTATAGGCATTCCTAAATGGTTGCTAAATTATGATAGAGAATGTAATAATGAAAGTTTCTTCTTTCTTTCAAAGAGAGTTAGGTACTAGGTGTACCTAACAGAAAACAGAATATTTTGATCCCATGTTTTGATTTTCCTGTTTGATCTTACCATTTTGACTCCATGACATTGATATCAACAGCATTTTGACCCTTCTGCTTTTTACTTAACACTAATAACAAAAGTGAAAAGTATGATAGCTGTGTTTATTGATTTCTAAGTGTCAGACTCTGTTGTAGGTGGTTTGCATGTATTTTCTTGTAGCAATTTATAAGGTATGCACTATTATAACTTTGATTTTATAAATTAGAAAATAGAAACAGCCAGGTCATCAGGTTAAACAAATTGATCAAGATAATTCAGTCAATGATGTAGGATGTAGACAGTTAGCTCTTGGAATACAAAGGTGATTAGAAGTATACAAACCATACAACTGGCTGACTGTTAATAATTAGGTCAATACTGGATTATCTGAGAGAAATTGCTCATTATCATGAACCAACAAAGCAATCAGTTATGTTTTAATCAAGATCATAATGAATATTATATATGTAAAGAATCAATAATAAATAACAATGACAGTTATTAAAACTTCACATTATAAAATGTGTTATTTATAAAATTTAACAGAAGAATAAAATACTGACAAAATTTAGATGGTAAAATTTTTACTTAGTGTGAAAAAAATGGTCTCGAAAAGAAAATTTGGAATGACTGAAGGTATAATCAGTAACATTTGACATATATAAAAATCTCATAAATGATAAAAGCTTCATTGCAAAACTTACCCCCCAAAGAAGTAATCACAATGAAAATAGTATAGAAAGTAAAAATAAAATAGAAAAATTAGAAATACTACAAGTGTATGTAGAAACTTGGTCAAAGAATTATAATGATTTAGTGAAATTTACTACACTGTGTCTTTCTCCATTAAAGATGTAGTTAAACTAGTGGTGCAAAATTATTTTAGACCTATTTTTTTAATTTTTAGGTATAGCTCATGAGCATCTATTATGTTGTCTTGTTCATCATGTTTATCTTACTAAAGTAAGATGCCATGCTTGGTATGCTTAATTTATAATTTTTTTTTGAAATCAGATTTTTACTTTATCTTATTTGAAAAGTGAGAGAAAAAATGAACTGTTGAGACCCATGGGCTACTTAGAGAAGAAGAGCTAAAAAGAAGTTGATCTTACACCTTTAATCAATAAGTAACCCTTTTATTTCTGCCTATAAATAACGTGGATGCTTGTTTGTTACTGGTACTGACTAGTCACATTATATTCAACAAATTCTATTGAATTGTAATTACTCAGATTATTTAGTAAATTGAAAATTAATTTGTTGTTTTTTGACAGTGATTTATAATTTGACACTTTGGAGAATTCTGATCAGCTTAAATGTATGTGATAAGTATTTGACAGAGAAGCTATCTCCTGTTTTGACCATTAAAAAAATTAAGGCTTTTTGTTTCAAAAAGTGGGCTCACTAGTAGTTACAGTTAATTTCTTATTGATAAAATATGTAGTAACAGTTGACATCTTTTATTTACCCTTAGTGAAAAGTAATACCATTTACAATCTGCAATGGGTTATTCCAAAACCTAGCATAATTTCCACTAATAAATTATGAGGACTGGAACAACTTAGGAATGATGACCAAAAGGTAGAGGCGCTAAATCTCTAGTTTAAAAAAAGGCAATCTTTTAGAGAAAAAGTCTGCATTCTTGAGAAATGTTAAAATAAGTCCATACCTTTAGTTCTTAAACTGAATGCAGTCTTATATTAATTAGTTATAAACATTAGCTAGTGAAATGAAATGCAACACATCAGTGGAGAGGACAGCTTGAAAACTGTGGGATATTGTATTATTCTACTGTCTTAGATCAACAGTTCCAAGATCTATATAAAAATAGAAAAATCTTAAATTTTGTATATAGAATAAAACTTTAAGAAATTAAATCAATCTTATGCATGTTGTTTATGGTTGTGTATATTAAGTCTGACTGATGGTGACTGCAGTCATGAAATTAAGAGATACTTGCTCTTTGGAAGAAAAGCTGTGACTAACCTAGATAGCATATTAAAAAGCAGAGAGATTACTTTGCTGACAAAGGTCTGTCTAGTCAAAGCTATGGTTTTCCCAATGTTCATGTATGGATGTGAGAGTTGGACTATAAAGAAAGCTGAGCACTGAAGAATTGATGCTTTTGAACTGTGGTGTTGGAGAAGATTCTTGAGAGTCTCTTGGACTGCAAGGAGATCCAAAGAGTCAATCCTAAAGGAAATCAGTCCAGAATATTCATTGGAAGGACTGATGCTGAAACTGAAACTGCAATACTTTGGCCACCTGATGTGAAGAACTGACTCCTTGGAAAAGACCCGGATGTTGGGAAAGACTGAAGGCAGGAGGAGAAGGGGACGACAGAGGATAAGGTGGTCAGATGGCATCACCGACTCGATGGACATGAGTTTGAGCAAGCTCTGGGAGTTGGTGATGGACAAGGAAGCCTGGCATGCTGCAGTTCATGGGGTTGCAAAGAGTCGGACACGACTGAGCGACTGAAGTGAATGATATTAAGTCTAGTCAGTACAGCATAATGGTTAAGAGGACAATCTCTGAAGCTTGACAGCTTAGATCTAACTCTTTGATTTCTCATTGATTAGCTATAGAACCTGTAAACAATTGGGAAAATTACTTAACCTTTTTGAGCCCTGGTTTCCTCACTTCTAAAATGGGGGTAATAATAATTCTGCTCCATAGGATTGTTGTCAGAATTAGATGTGTTAATACACCTAAAAAATTCCACCTGTTTTTGTTATTATTTTACTAGCTACAGGTGAAACATTTCTGGCCTATTACAAATAACCTTCTTTACAACTTAACATTCAGTTGTCTTTGGAGAATATTCTTTTCTGCCTAAATTATTCTTAATCCCTCTATGCGTGTTACTCCGGAAGGCCTGTTAGCCAACTGTTGGCTCTGTGTGGTTATTAAGATTATAAAGGTAGCTACTCATAGTATTATGTGGTTATTGTCTAGTTGCTAAGTCGTGTCTAACTCTTTTGCGACCCAATGGACTAGAGCCCACCAGACTCCTCTGCTCATGGGATTTCTCAGGCAAGAATACTGCAGTGGGTTGCCATTTTCTTCTCTAGGGGCTCTTCCCGTCCCTGGGATTGAACCCGTGTCTCCTGCATTGGCAGGCAGATTCTTTACTGCTGAGCCACCAGGGAAGCCATTATGTTGTGATAGGAATCTAGTATTACAGGTATTAAAACAGTGGTGGCACAAGAGAATAACTAATTCTGAGAAGATACTTGTAACTACGTGACCTTGGTGAAATACTTTCTCCCATGTCTTGGCTTGTTTAAAAATGTTTCAATTCGTGTAAAATGCTGGCATTGGATTAAATCCTTAGTTTCCTTCTTAAGCTTCAGATTCATAGTACTCTTTCTTCTGTCCGAAATTCTCTCCTTACATGGCTGCTCCCATGTTAATGATGCCATGCCTGCTTGGACACCTGTAGGCTGGGTGGATCGTCTATTTTTAAGCCACTCAGGGATGTCACTGGAAACCACAGGATAAGGGGTAAAGACATCCAGAAGTGAAGTTTGCAATATTATGTGCAATATTAATATAGAGGCAGTGCTGAATGACAACATGACTTGATGAAAAAAAGGGACCACCCAAACTCCTGTGGTGCTGAATACTAACAGGCATTGACTAACGTCTTACTGAACTGAACTTTCTTTAGGCAACATATTCCAGACAGAAACTGCTGGGAATTTTTACCTTTAACTTTCATCTTCACTAGTCTTGTCTTCTCCATTTATAAAAAGGTACTGCGTAAAGGGTTATTTGTTACCAGTGTAGAGTGTTACCACTATCAAGGACCCACTGTTTTTTAAAGTACTTTTCTGGGTATTGAATAAATATTTGCCAGTGTTCTAAATGCCAGGGCCTCTTGAGAACTTAAGAGGAATGTTGCGTAGGCAGGGATGGGGGAGGGCAACTTGCTGAGCTGCAAGTTTTGGAGGTTTAGGCTGAATGTCTTAAAAACATGTACCACATCACTATTGCTTTAACTGTTACTGTGTTGGTGGCTGCATCTCCCTCAAGCTGCCTTGTTGACACCTGAAATGTGAGAATTCTTTTCTCCTTTGGGTTTTGCTCTGTGTTTGAAAAGGGACTCATTTAAATGTAGGTCTGCGAGGGCACGAGAAGGCAGGCAGTTGACCTCACAATGAGAGCTCAGCAAGTTGCTTCGTGTTTTCCATTCAGAGCTGTCTCCTCTGTCAGCTCTTTTGAAGCACCTATAAAACAAAATAGGCTCATTAACTATGAAGGGGTAAGTGAAGCTGGCAGTTGCACCTATTCAAATAGGTTTTCCTTTGTAGATATTTGCCCTCCAGGAAAAAGAACAGTCAGAAGACAAATGCCTCCCTATCCTTGTCTACACATGGCCTCCCTTTTGGGGTGAGTGAGGTCAGTCAGGTTCTGGAGGTTGTGGATATTTTGCTCCAGATCTGTCACTAACCTGGTCCATGAGGTTATTGTCATGGTGAAAAGGCAGGATGAGCTTGTCACCATCATTTCATTCAGTAAGTTTGCATATATGGATAATGACTATATATTTTTCTTAACAATCAAGGGCAATGCTTCATGACTTGTCTGTGTGGACACAGACTTGTCTTAGCTGTGCCGTCTTGCTGACAGGGACAAGCAATAGTTCTGGCCTGTGGACCAGCTCTTCCCATCCATAGATTCTCCTCTTTTCTTGGAGCTTTCACTGCAAATTTGATTCCTTTTCTGAACCTACTGCATTCACATTTTAATGAGCTTAGAGGGATGCCAAGATATATAAGAGGTGGTTTTAACCCTCAAAATCTTAGTCAGTAAATGAGGTAACATGTGATGATGTTCAGTAAATCACCACGCAAATGTGAGGCGATTTGAGACTATCCTTGAAAGAAATATGGTTTCTAGTTGTAGAATAGTTTGAGCAAAGGCACAGAGGTGTTTATAGTCAGGGGACAATCTTTTTGGTCCTGACTTTATTTGGCCTATTTGATACTGTTGACCCTTGGCTTTATCTTGAAATATTCTCTTGGTTTCATGACACCACACTCCGCTGAGTTTCTCTCTGCTTTTCTGACAGCTCTTTTCAGTCTCACCCCCAGGTTCTATGACCAAATGTAGGCTGATGATGCCTCACCTGTGCCTCTAGCCAGACTGCGTTCTCAAGTCAGACCTATATAGCTAACTGTCTTTTATACACACCCACATATCCAACTGTTACTTAAGTACCTTAAATCTAGCATGTCCAAAACTGAACTCCTTATTTTTCTCCCTAGTTATGTATCTTCCTTAGTGTTTCCTTTTTCAGTGAATAATATACATCTAGTTATTTAAGTCTGAAACATGATTTAATCTTTGACTCCTCCTTCCCTAATACCCTCCATATGATAAATCATCACGCCTTTTATATTAGTTTCTCACTATCTCCTGAATTTTTCTATGTCTGTTGGTCTCCACCGTTACCTCCTTGGGCCAGCTCTCCATTATCTTCTACTTGAATGACTACAGTAACCACCTGCCTTCAATATTTCTTCCAGCTAATTTTTCTTTTACAATGTAGGCAGAGAAATCTTTCTAAAGCACAAATGTGGTCATTTTTTTCTTACTTTAAAGCTCTCTAATAGCTCTCTTCTGCCCTAAGGACAGTGTCAAGATCCCCAAATAAGGCTACTGTTCTTTCTTGTTCTGGTCCTGCTGGCCTTTCCTGCCTCATGTCTTGCTACCACCCCTTAAGCGCCCTGATCTTCAGCCATTTTGAAGTGCTCTTGCAGTCTGTGGGCTCCCCAGATGAGTTCTCCCAAAGTTCTCTCCCACGAGTTCTCCCAGTGTGCACAAAGTTCAGGACTTTGTGCACACTGTTCCTGAGATAGCACACTCTTCTCCCTTGCTCTTCCTCTGGTCTCAGCTGGAAAATTGGTGTTCATACTGAATTCTTATGGCCTGTTCACTTGTCTGTATCCATTTAGATTTGTCAAAACCTCTTCTAGAGCATGGAATATTTTAGATATTCAGTAGATACTTTGTGAATGAATTGGTTAGTGATAATGCATGGGATGTCTTTAAGGATGGCAGATGCCCTGGTTTGACTGGAATGTAGGCATTATATGAAGGACAGAAGTGAAAGATATGAAAGGTGTTTGAGGGCTTCCCTGGTGGCTCAGAGGTTAAAGCGTCTGCCTCCAATGCGGGAGACCCGGGTTCGATCCCTGGGTCGGAAAGATCCCCTGGAGAAGGAAATGGTAACCCACTCCATTATTCTTGCCTAGAGAATCCCATGGATGGAGGAGCCTGGTAGGCTACAGTCCACAGGGTCACAAAGAGTCAGACACAACTGAGCGACTTCATTTTCTTTCACTTTGGGGTATCTTAGGTTGGGTTCCCTGAACATAAATTCTGAGATAAAGATTTCAATTTAGAAAGTTTATTGGAGAATGCTCTCGGGGTCAACTCCTAAACTAAACTTTATTAGGCCATGAGCTGCCATTGAAGGTATTTAACAGAGAAGTGATGTGACTTGGAGCTGAGATTAGGAAGATTAATCTGGCTGAGGTAACTAGATTAGATTAAAGGTAGAGAAGCTGGAGACAGGGAGGACAATGGGAAAGTTTTTAAATGGCCCAGGTGAGCAAATAGGCCTGAACAAGGGTGTTGGCAGTGGAATTGAAAAAGGCAGGTGGTTATTTACAATAAATAACAATGCTAGAATCCATAGGCTGTGGGGCTCTTGGAAGAGTAAATATGGGATATATGGAAGAAGAAGGAGACTCAAAAGTGAATCCAAGGTTTTGAGCCTCATTGATATGTAAGAATGCTGGTGTTGGTGATGGAAGTTCAATAAGAATATAGTCTTGATGGTAGACTAGATTTGTTGAATTTGCAGTATGGCAGCCACTCAAATAGAAGTGACCTACAGGTAGCTGGGCAAGGATGATGATGTTCTAAGTGGTGTTCAATGGTTCAAGATGGGGCAGCAAGGTAGCAGTGCATATCACATGTTCAGGGGACCATGGGAAGACCAATTTGGCTAGAAGAGAGAATTGATTGATAGAAATATTGGTAAAAAAGTTGGAAAATTGATTGTGGAGGTACTTGAATGACAGGCCAAATAGCAGTGGGGTTTAGAGGAGTTCTGGAGATTTCTTATAAAATTGCCTTCTTTTCTGAAGTTTGATCCTATCTACTGTCTGAATGTGGGTCTCCATAAACCCAAAGAGCTAGAGTTCTTCACTTGAGAGACACTCTGTTTTTTACACTGAAGTGGTTCTGAAGATTATTGGTCATTGACAGTCTTTTTCATGGAGATTATATGAAGACACATTAAAGGAAAGTCCAGTCTGCATGCGTTTCTGAGATTTTTATATTCAGTCTTTGCTTAGCTTTCATGAGGCACAAAGAATCTGTGGCCTAGTTGGTCAGCTGATTTACTGGCTCACCCTGTAAAGTAAATACTGTATATCTGCAAGTGGAAAGTCAGTATGTGTAATCTAGCTGCCTAGTCACGCCCGCCCAAATGCTGTTGAAAACTTCGACCAAGGGCTATAAAACTGTCAAGAGCCAGGGCCCAAGCTTGCTTCCACACCAAATAGCTCATTATTGAAGCTATTGTGAAGATAACAGGGCATGCATTTGACTTGCTGGGATACCTTCTTTTCTACAGAAGCATCTGGCAGAGCTGAAAAACTTTGTGTTACATAATTTTGCATTTGTTGTTTTTTATTTATCCTCTAGTTCAGTTTATTTGACATCAAAACTTAACCCACCCTCCTTTAAGCACACTCATAGAATATAAAGTGTATCGATATCAGTGCAGTGAATTCAAAATGAAATCTTCAGATTGGCACTCAAATCATTAAAAAAACAAAACAAATCCAAAATTTCTTCGCTGTTGTTGAGTAGATGCTTGATTTTGACCCTCCTCCAAGGTGATCATGGGCTTCCCTGGTAGTTCAGATGGTAAAGAGTCTGCCTGCAATGCAGGAGACCCAGGTTCAATCCCTGGGTAGGAAAGATCCCCTGGAGAAGGAAATTGCAAGCCACTCCGGTATTCTTGCCTGGAGAGTTCCATGGAGAGAATTCCATTCTTGCCTAGAGAATTCCCACCAGAGGAGCCTGGCAGGCTACAGTCCGTGGGGTCGCAAAGAGTCAGACACTACTGAGCGACTTTCACTTCACTTCACTTTACTTGACTTCATTTTACTTCAGTTTCATCCCAGAGTATTTAAAGCATCTCTTGGGAAAAGGATGAGAATTGCTGCTAAAGGGTTAAGCTTTCTTTCTTTTTTTTTGAACAGGAGGAAGTAAATGATACTTACTGAAGCCCAAGGTTATTTTTGGAATGGTCTGCTAGATTTGACCAACACTTGGAGTGTATACACTCTGATGATTTGCAAACAATTACCTCTGCTAAGGTAAAGTGGCCTGACCATATTTGTAGCTTTCTGCACAGCTAATTGCATGAACTTTCACTTAACAGAAGAAAACATGTCAAATCTTGACACATTAAAAAAAATGAAAAAACTAAGCATGTTATTAAGTTGCAACTGATATTCAACAGCGCTACATAAATCTCTGAGAAGCAAAGAAGAGCGTATTTACTCTTTTATTCATTGTTCAGCTTTGCCCAATTGATTTTATGCTTTAGTCCACAGAAATGTTTGCTGTACTGTAAAGGCTTTTTTATATTCATATTTTACTGTTCTTTGGATGTTTGGTCTAAAGAAGGTACAATTCAGTGATCCAAAGAAGAATTACATAAGAGCTGTACATTGTGTTTTCAAACAGAAATCTTAATTGCTTAATACCTTACTTATTCCACTTAGATCCTTCCTGAATCTGGGCTAGTTTTCATGGTTTCTTAGCCATCTCTAGTATAAACTTTTCATTTCTTCCTTATTTACCTTGGCTAGAGATAAAGAAGAGTCAACTTCAGAGCTTATGATGTAATGTTAGGAATGCTGAGGAGACTTCCTTATTTTCTGAATTAACTCTCATAAATATATATATACACACACACACACATATATATATTTAATAGTAATATTCTTTTAACAGGCACTGAAGATCTTAATGTTCTTTACTCACCTATGGTTTCTATTAGCCTCATCCCCGGTAGATAGGATTTTTGGTTTACTGATATGTTTAAAAAAAGAAGCACAGAAAATATTCATGGCCACAGGGAACTAACCACTGACCTGTAATGAAGTGGTTAGTCTTGTGAGCATTGGTGTCAGACTGACTTGGGTTGCAGACCTGGTACCACCACTTTCTACCTTTGTGACTTGGACAGTTTCCCTCTCCAAGACTCAGTCTCTTCATCTTTCAAATGGGATAGAAATGCTCATGTCATAAAATGAGATAATATCTGCAAGCATATAAAGCATTTAGTGCAGTAAGGCCACAGTCAAAAGTATACAATAAGGTGCTCAGGAAATGTTATCATCATTACTATTGAAATATGGAGGCATTAAAAAGTAACTTTCTTGGAAAAAGGTAACATCAATTTGGTAACACTAAGCTATGATGTTTGTTTGTTAAGATGTTTGCAGGCATGCCTTAGATTTTCACCTGAGGCATGAAATTCCATCCTAGGAGATTAATGTGAACTCCTGGCACCTGAATCCTTGCTCCTGACCCTCACTTAACACTTTTTTTTTTTTTTTTAAATTTTTTTATTAGTTGGAGGCTAATTACTTCACAACATTTCAGTGGGTTTTGTCATACATTGATATGAATCAGCCATAGATTTACACTTATTCCCCATCCCGATCCCCCCTCCCACCTCCCTCTTCACCCGATTCCTCTGGGTCTTCCCAGTGCACCAGGCCCGAGCACTTGTCTCATGCATCCCACCTGGGCTGGTGATCTGTTTCACCATAGATAGTATACATGCTGTTCTTTTGAAACATCCCACCCTCACATAAGGTGAAAAGACAGCCGTCAGATTGGGAGAAAATAATAGCAAATGAAGAAACAGACAAAGGATTAATCTCAAAAATATACAAGCAACTCCTGAAGCTCAATTCCAGAAAAATAAATGACCCAATCAAAAAATGGGCCAAAGAACTAAACAGACATTTCTCCAAAGAAGACATACAGATGGCTAACAAACACATGAAAAGGTGCTCAACATCACTCATTATTAGAGAAATGCAAATCAAAACCACAATGAGGTACCATTACACGCCAGTCAGGATGGCTGCTATCCAAAAGACTACAAGCAATAAATGCTGGAGAGGGTGTGGAGAAAAGGGAACCCTCTTACACTGTTGGTGGGAATGCAAACTAGTACAGCCACTATGGAAAACAGTGTGGAGATTCCTTAAAAAACTGGAAATAGAACTGCCATATGACCCAGCAATCCCACTTTTGGGCATACACACTGAGGAAACCAGATCTGAAAGAGACACGTGCACCCCAATGTTCATTGCAGCACTGTTTATAATAGCCAGGACATGGAAGCAACCTAGATGCCCATCAGCAGATGAATGGATAAGGAAGCTGTGGTACATATACACCATGGAATATTACTCAGCTGTCAAAAAGAATTCATTTGAATCAGTTCTAATGAGATGGATGAAACTGGAGCCCATTATACAGAGTGAAGTAAGCCAGAAAGATAAAGAACATTACAGCATACTAACACATATATATGGAATTTAGAAAGATGGTAATGATAACCCTATATGCACTTAACACTTTTAAATCCAAACTGCTCCTGCAACTTTGCCTTTTATATCAACTTGTTCAAAGCCTGGACCTCTTGCTTTGCTTTTGTGTAGCCAAAGTCCAGCCTTTCCCCAAATTCTCTTTTACTAGGAGGTTTGGCTTTGTTATGCCAAACATCTACTGAGGTCTGATTTTCTGGCCTCAGGACTGCCTTTTGGCTTTGCCTTACCAGCACTGATGGACCTGACACATCCACAGTGATGCTCAGTTGTGGATGTGTCTGGTGGTGAAAGTAATGTTTGAAGCATGTAGGTCACCAAGATGTTATCAGTTCAGTCAGTTCAGTCTCTCAGTTGTGTCTGACTCTTTGTGACCCCATGGACCGCAGCACGCCAGGCTTCCCTGTCCATCACCAACTCCCAGAGCCTACACAAACTCATGTCCATCGAGTCAGTGATGCCATCCAACCATCTCATCCTCTGTCGTCCCCTTCTCCTCCCGCCTTCAATCTTTCCCAGCATCAGAGTCTTTTCTAATGAGTCGGTTCTTCACATCAGGTGGCCAGAGTATTGGAGTTTCAACTTCAGCATCAGTCCTTCCAATGAATATTCTGGATTGATTTCCTTTAGGATTGACTCGTTGGATCTCCTTGCAGTCCAAGAGACTCTCAAGAGTCTTCTCCAACACCACAGTTCAAAAGCATCAATTCTTTGGCACTCAGCTTTCTTTATAGTCCAACTCTCACATCCATACATGAACACTGGAAAAACTATAGCTTTGACTAGATGGACCTTTGTTAGTAAAGTAATGTCTCTGCTTTTTAAGATGGTATAGTCCCCAATTAATGGGACTGGTAGGCTCTTACTACTATTGAACAGGCACTCATATGGAAGATTGTGGTAACCACCTCCAAAATTTTAGACTGAACCTTCAGTTTTACTGTCCATTTTTTGCTTAGGAAGCTTTATATAGTTTGACTGTGATTCAGTTCACTTCAGTTCAATTCAGTCCCTCAGTTATGTCTGACTCTTTGCGACCCCATGGGCTGCAGTACACCAGGCCTCCCTGTCTATGACCAACTCCCGGAGTTTATCCAAACTCATGTCCATTGAGTTGGAGATGCCATCCAACCATCTAATCCTCTGTCATCCCCTTCTCCTCCTGCCCTCAATCTTTCCTACCATCAGGGTCTTTCCCAGTGAGTCAGCTCTTCGCATCAGGTGGCCTAAAGTATTGGTGTTTCAGCTTCAACATCAGTCCTTCCAATGAACACTCAGGACTGATCTCCTTTAGGATGGACTGGTTGGATGTCCTTGCAGTCTAAGGGACTCTCAAGAGTCTTCTCCAACACCACAGTTCAAAAGCATCAATTCTTTGGCACTCAGCTTTCTTTATATTCCAACTCTCACATCCATACATGACTACTGGAAAAACCATAACCTTGACTAGATGGACCTTTGTTGGCAAAGTAATGTCTCTGCTTTTTAATATGCTGTCTAGGTTGGTCATAACTTTCCTTCCAAGGAGTAAGGGTCTTTTAATTTCATGTCTGCAATCACCATCTGCAGTGGTTTTGGAGCCCCCCAAAATAAAGTCAGCCACTGTTCCCACTGCTTCCCCATCTATTTGCCATGAGATGATGGGACCAGATACCATAATCTTTGTTTTTTGAATTTTGAGCTTTAAGCCAACTTTTTCACTCTCCTCTTTCACTTTCATCAAGAGGCTCTTTAGTTCTTCTTCACTTTCTGCCATAAGGGTGGTATCATCTGCATATCTGAGGTTATTGATATTTCTTCTGGCAATCTTGATTCCAGCTTGTGCTTCTTCCAGCCCAGCGTTTCTCATGATGTACTCTGCATATAAGTTAAATAAGCAGGGTGACAGTATACAGCCATGACGTACTCCTTTTCCTATTTGGAACCAGTCTGTTGTTCCACGTCCAGTTCTGACTGTTGCTTCCTGACCTGCATACAGGTTTCTCAAGGCGCAGGTCAGGTGTTCTGGTACTCCCATCTCTTGAAGAATTTCCCACAGTTTATTGTGATCCACAGAGTCAAAGGCTTTGGCATAGTCAATAAAGCAGAAATAGATGTTTTTCTGGAACTCTCTTGCTTTTTCGATGATCCAGCGTATGTTGGCAATTTGATCTCTGGTTCCTCTGCCTTTTCTAAAACCAGCTTGAACATCTGGAAGTTCATGGTTCATGTATTGCTGAAGCCTGGCTTGGAGAATTTTGAGCATTACTTTATTAGCGTGTGAGATGAGTGCAATTGTGCAGTAGTTTGAGCATTCTTTGGCATTGCCTTTCTTTGGGATTGGAATGAAAACTGACTTTTTCCAGTTCTGTGGCCACTGCTGAGTTTTCCATCTGTGATTACCTATCATATTTTCAAAATTTCTGTGGCTTCTTTGAGTTTGCTTTAATTTTTAAAAAGAAAACTTTTAATTTGATATGAATATAATTATAAAAAATAAATTACAGATATAAGGAAGCACAGAGAGGAGACTACAATGTTCTTTAGAGCCTATCTCAGAAATAACTGTAATTAATATTTGATGTACTTCTTCTCTCCATACATATATTTATGTAATTGAGATAGTCCTTTATGCATTGCCCACTTAATACTATGTCATAAATATTCTCCACTCCATAAAAATCTTTCACTAAACATTTTAATCACTGCATAATATTCCATTGTATAGGTGTGCCATAATTTAAATGCCCCCATTATTGTACTGTTTAAACTGTTTTCATTTGTTTGGTTACTAAAAATAACATTAAAGTAATCATGTGTGTGTGTTAGTCGCTCAGTCATGTCTGACTCTTTGACCTCCTGGACTCAAGCCCATCAGACTCCTCTATCTATGGAATTCTCCAGTCAAGAATACTGGAATGGGTGGCCATTCCCTTCTCCAGTGAATTTTCCTGATCCAGGGATGGAACTTAGGTCTCCTGCATTGTAGGCAGATTCTTTACTGTTTGAGCCATGAGGGAAGCCCAAAATAATCATATTTGCACATAAACGTTTTCCTTATAAATTTAAAGTACTGATAACCTTTTTTTTTTAACAGTAAAAGAATAGTTTTCTTTCTTTCTGCCTTCCCTGGATAAGAAGTAAACAACTAGACTGAGACAATTGTAGACCCTTAAATATCCACAGAATGGATAGGTATTGAAAAGGTGATTTGCTTTCATTAAAAATGAATACATATGGATGTGGAATTAAGTAATGTTCCTACTTATTCTTGAACACAAACAGTATGGTAAAGAGAAGGGATATAGAGAAAAACAAATGAAACTGAAAAAGATTCCAGGAGTTAGAAAACTGTACTCTGCCCCAATGGAACACTTCCATTGCCTTAAAGAATATATAGTTGGCCTTTGAACAATAAGAGTTTTTACTTAATGGGTCCTTTTATATGCACATTTTTTGGTAGTAAATTAAACAGTACTACACAGTTCACAGTTGCTTGAATCCATGGATGTGGAACCTCAGATACAGAGTATCAGTTCAGTTCAGTTCAGTTGCTCAGTCATGTCTGACTCTTTGCGACCCCATGAACCGCAGCATGCCAGGCCTCCCTGTCCATCACCAACTCCTGGAGTCTACCCAAACCAGAGTAGAAGGAGGGTCAAATGGATTTTTGACTGGTCAAAGGGCTCGTACCCCTAATCGATTTGTTCAATGGTCAACTGTACTCATTTTCTAGCTTCTGCACTGAGGCAGAGACTGCTAGCAGTGACAAAACCCCTTTGCTCTTCTTTCTGTATGCACAGCTAGATAGACTATTTCCCAACTTTCCTCACAAGTGTGGCCAAAGGAATATAGCAGAGTGATGTAAGCCATTTCCAGTCCTGCTCCATAAAAAGTTCTCATTTTCAATCTGCTATTGATCTACCTCTTGATGTAGATGACCACTGGGACCTTGGAAGCCATCAGTTGCAGGCAGTAGAGCCCCCAGATGGAAGAAGCTTGATTCCTGAATCTCTTCTTAGAAACAATTATCTGCCTATTGGGCTACCAGAAACCTAGGCTTATTTCCAACAAGTCCTTCTCCTTAGTCTCCACATCCAACCTATCATTAAGTCCTTTATTTTGTCTCCCATGTACAATCTGTTCATTTCTCTTCATGCTCTCCACCAATTATTTTGTCCAAGTTAGCATATCATTTTTTTCTGGGCTGCTTGTATAGTCTTCTTCTTCTTCTTTTTTTTTTTAGTTCTTTTTTTAAAAAGTTTGAGTATAATTGCTTCATAATGTTGTTACTTTCTGCTGTACAATGAAGGGTATCAGCTGTATGTGTATATATACATATACATATATATGTGTGTGTGTATATATCTACCCTCCCTTGTAGGCCTCCCTCCCATCTCCCACCCCTTCCCACCCATCTAGGTTGTCACAGAGCACCAAGCTGAGCTCCTTGTACTATGCAGCAAGTTCCCACTAGCTATCTATTTTTCACATCGTTGTTGTTGTTCAGTCACTCAGTTGTGTCTGACTCTTTGCCACCCCATGCATGCCCTGCAGCACAGCAGGCTTTGCTGCCCTTCACTATCTCCTTGAGTTTGCTCAAACTATGTCCATTGAATCGGTGATACCATCCAACCATCTCATCCTCTGTCGCCCCCTTCTCCTCATGCCCTCAATCTTTCCCAGCCTCTGGGTCTTTTCCAATGAGTCAGCTCTTCCCATCAGGTGGCCAAAGTATTGGAGCTTCCACTTCAGCATCAGTCCTTCCAATGAATATTCAGGGTTGATTTCCTGTAGGATTGACTAGTTTGATCTCCTTGCAATCCATGGGACTCTCAAGAGTCTTCTCCAGGACCACAGTTTAAAAGCATCAGCTCTTTGGCGCTCAAACTTCTTTATGGTCCAACTCTCACATGACTGCTGGAAAAACCATGGCTTCGACTATGCGGACCTTTGTTAGTAAAGTGATGTCTCTGCTTTTTAATATGCTGTCTCAGTTTGTTATAGCTTTACTTCCAAGGAGCAAGCCCATGGTAGTGTGTAAAAAAAATCCATTCTGACTCCTTTCCAGTTTAACTGAAGATCAAAGGGAGTTTTTCCAAAGTGCAAATATGATGACATTACTTACCTGCTTAAAATATTTAAGTAGCTTTCCATTGCCCTAAGAATAAAGGCACAAATTCTTCAGTGGTACCCTATCTAGCTTTATCTCCTATCCTCTTATGTTTTCAGCTTCACCTACACTGGTATTCCAGTCCCTTGGACTCTGTCCCACAAAATACTTCTTCCCTCTCCAGGGCCCTTGTGTATGTAGGTCCTTTTCTGAACACCCTTCCCTCCCTTTTTATTCGGTTATCTCCTTCTCATTTCCGATAGCTTAGCTCTAGAAACATTTTTCAAGGGATGCCTGGGTAGGTCATTTGATTTCCCCCATTATAGACTCTTGGAGCATCACCTGCCTTTTTGGTAGAATCTGTCATAGTTGCAATTTTACATTTGTTTGTGGGATTATTTGATTATTTGTTTCCTTCACTTAGTAAATTTACTAAAAAATAGGAAGAGTGTTTAAAAAGCGTTTGTATCCATGCTTGTGGAAAGATTAAAATAAGGAGAGATGTAAAGAAAGGTTGGAAAAATGAAAAAACTGGTGGATGGAGTGAGATTTGTCACCACATTATTCAGTATTAGGAGTCAGGATCTTGGTTAACTTAGGAGGTACAAGGCTTATGAGGTTTCTTGACATGTCCCTTGTTGTGTTTTACTTCCTTGCCTTTGTGTGTAAATTCCCCTCTGCAGGAATAACCTTTCTTTACTGGGACAAACTCATTCCACCTTTCAGACCAGCTCTGCTTTCTCTGATGTCGTCCAGTCAGAGTTAAATGCTCTCAGTTTTGTTCCCAGTAGATCATATTAAGGCTCTAGAGAAAGATAGGTCTTGTTTCCAGTTTTGGTCCTGCTCCTGCTTGACATCTGGCCCTAAACAAGTCATTAAATCTGCTTCTTCATCAGTAAAATGGAACTAAACTTCATTGTTTAAAATGGTACTCCTTCTTCATTGGATGAATATGAGGAATGAGGTAATGGACTGAAAGCTCAATAAATAGTGACTATTTAAAAAAATTGAACTAATATTATTGTGTTTAATTTTCTAATCATGTTGTAAGTTCTTTGAGGCCAAGGACTATGTCATATTTACCTTTGCTCCCTTAGTACTTAGCACAGTGCCCTGTGTATAGTGGATATCCAGTGAATGTTTACTGAAGTGAATTACACTGGAATTATTATATAAGGCCTGGAGCTGGGATGTAACTAGGGGCTTGGAAGTTTATCTCTTTGAGGTCTCTGTGAAAGTTGAAGTGAAAGTTGCTCAGTCATGTCCAACTCTTTGCGACCCCATAGACTTTACAGTCCATGGAATTCTCCAGGCCAGAATACTGGAGTGGGTAGCCTTTCCCTTTTCCAGGGGATCTTCCCAACCCAGGGATCGAACCCAGGTCTCCTGCATTGCAGGTGGATTCTTTACCAGCTGAGCCACAAGGAAAACTCTTATTAATGGCTAATCAACAGATCTTAGGAGGAAGTAAAAGCAGATAATCACCGGTAAGAGACGAAGTGGAGGAACAGCATGTTTAATCACTGTAAGAACACACATAACAGAGGCCAGAGGTTGAAAGAGACTTTCAACTTTTGAGCTTGAATCAGAAATTAGCAACTTTAAATACACAATTGCTATTAACAAGATTAATTGATGCCTATGCATTGTGCTGCTAAATTTGAAATAAAGGGTTATTTCCTATACCTTTTTTCCCTGCTTATGCAAGTATTCTAAAGCTCAGATTAAATGCTCTTTTCTATTTTCACAAAAGCCCCATAATTGCTAGGTGCAGGACTACTTCATGTGATGAGGGATGAATCCAGGCTTTGAGCAAAGCCTCCTTATTTAGAGGCTCACGTTAAGGGAAAGAATACAAATTATAAATACAAAATTAGACACAAAAGGGAATTCTTATTTAAAATAACAAAACAAATCACGAGATTTAAAAGCTGACAGTAAACATCACAAAGTCTAGGGAAATAATATTTTTTATTAATTAGCTACCAGAAACTCCTTGGTAATACTTTTCCTCCTGCATTTTGGATACGTACCTTTTGATTGCCTATGGCCACAACTTTGTAACTTCATTTCTTTTTCTTGAAATTTTTATTTTATATTGGAGTTATTATTATATATATATATTATTTTATATTGGAGTTATTATTATGTATTGATTAACAGTGTTGTGTTAGTTTCAGGTGTGCAGCAAAGTGACTCAGTTATAAATATACATGTATTTATTCTTTTTAAAATTTCTTTCCAGTTTAGGTTATTACAGGCTACTGAGTAGAATTCCCTGTGCTCTACAAGTAGGTCCTTTCTTATAGAGAGAATAGAAAGATAACCCAATCTTTCTTCTAGAATGGTTGAGAACAATTTTAAATTGACAGTTTACAAAAAGATTTCTTTGGTTTCAAGAGCCATCTTGGCAATGTCATACAAATTTTTGAAATTGTTGTCAAATTTGGAAACCTCTAGCAAGCTTCTATTATATAAGATATATACAACTGTAAATCACTCCTAGTTTTCTTGTGGAAGAACTAATGTTAAACACCCTTTGAAATGGCCACATTCACTTACTAATGAGTTGTCAATGACCTTGTTGTGGTGGTAAAATGATCAATTTTATGTTTTCTTTACTGATGTTAGTGTTCCATATCAAAGTAGCAGGACCCTTAAATTCCATCCCAGCATGTTCACCTGACTCATTCCTTTTTATTAATTTGATCAATGTAAGTGTCTATTCATTATTTCTACTCGAAATTTATTTCTTCATTTCAGTGAATTACAGTGTTGGGGGGGACTATAGATTTGGGGGGATTATAATTCAATTCTCATTGTCAGAATAATTTCTAGTGAGTTCTTACAGAAATATATGAAAAATATTTTCATGATATGGTGGATTTATAATTGCATATGCTACATACACGGTTCATTGAAGAACAGTGTATTCAAAACCCTAAAGGATGATGCCATCAAGGTGTTGCATTCAATTTGTCAGCAAATCTGGAAGACCTGACTACAGGATTGGAAAAGGTCAATCCTCATCCCAATTCCCAAGAAGCGTAGTACTAAAGAATATGCTAATCATTGGACAATTGCACTCATCTCCTATGCTAGTAAGGTCATGCTTAAAATCTTGCATGCTAAGGCTTCAGCATTATGTGAACTAAGAATTTCCAGATGTCCAAGCTTGATTTAGAAAAGGAAGAGGAACCAGAGATCAAATCACCAACATTTGCTGGATCATAGAGAGAGCTAGGGAATTCCATAAAAACATCTACCTCTGTTTCATCGACTACATCAAAGCCTTTGATTGTTTGGATCATAATAAATGGAAAGCTCTTAAAGAGATGGGGATACCAGACCATCTTACCTGTCTCCTGAGAAAGTTTGTATGTGGGTCAAGAAGCAATAGTTAAAACCCTATATTAAACAACTGATTGGTTCAAGATTGAGAAAGGAGTATGATAGTGTTGTCTGCTGTCACCCTGTTTTTAATCTATATGCTGAACACATCATGAGAAATGCCAGGCTGGATGAGTTACAAGCTGGAATCAAGATAGGCGGGAGAAACATCAACAACCTCAGATATGCAGATGATACCACTCTAATGGCAGAAAGTGAAGAGGAACTAAAGAGCATCTTGATAAGAGTGAAGGAGGAGAGTGAAAGAGCTGGCTTAAGACTAAATATTAAAAAAAACTAAGATCATGGCATCCAGCCCCATTACTTCATGGCAAATAGAAGGGAAAAGGTGCAAGTAGTTACAGATTTCCTCTTCTTGGGCTCTAAAATTACTGTGGATGGTGACTAGAGCCATGAAATCAGATGTTTGTTTCTTGGCAGGAAGGCTATGACAAACCTAGACAATGTGTTGAAAAACAGAGACATTACGCTAACAACAAAGGTCCATATAGTCAAGGCTACGGCCTTACCAGTGGTCGCGTATGGTTGTGAGAGCTTAACGGTAAAGAAGGCAAAGCACCGAAGAACTGACTCCTTCAAACTGTCGTGCTGGAGAAGACTCTTGAAAGTCCCTTAGACAGCAAGAAGATCAAACCAGTCAATCTTAAGGGAAATCAACCCTGAATCCTGGTTGGAAGGACTGATGCTGAAACTGAAACTGAAACTCCAGTATTTTGGTCATCTGATATGAACAGCTGACTCACTGGAAAAGTCCCTGAGGCTGGGAAAGATTGAGGACAGAAGGAGAAGAGGGTGTCAGAGGATGAGATGGCTGGATGGCATCACCAATGCAATGGATATGAACTTGGGCAAACTTGGGGAGATGGTGAGGGACAGAGAGGCCTGGCATGCTGCAGTTCATGGGGTTGGGAAGAGTTGGACATGACTGGGAAACTGAACAACAACATGTTACATAATTAAATATATTCCTGAAAAGGTATCACATAAAAACCAAATCTTTCGGTTTTCATTTTACATCTCTGATGATTGAGCTAATTTTTCATAGATTAGCTTCTGGCTCTTTCAAAACTTGTTTTTCTTCTACTACTTACTCTGGTGCTGGATACTGTGTGAAAGTGTTGGTTGCTCAGTTGCGTTCGACTCTCGTAGGACACATTAACCTGTGACAAGACCCCTAGCCTTGAATCTCTGTGCATGCTGTTAGGTAAAATCAACATGGAGGGTGGGTAGTAGGAATATTTTTAGAAGATATTCCTATGCCAGACAAGAACTGGACTTAAACATACATAGAAGCGATTGTGAACTATATAGGTATATTTCTCTAAGGTGAAGTTAACTGTACTTTCCTAACTCAATTTCCTGAGCTGGATTCCCCAAAATCCTTATGACCATCCCAGTGCTATCTAACACAAGAAGTGTGAAAGGCGGCACCTAAGAGGAATGATCAGTCCTAACCCATTTGGCTACAATGTATTACTTTTAAAATTTTACAAAAATAATATGATAACATGGACACATTCTAGCCTCAGAGCCTTGGAAAGGATGATGCAAGGGAAAGGCCTAGAAGCTTTAGCTTTACTAGCTTCCATGAAAATTCATCTTTGAATGGCAACTAATTTTATCTAAAACTCTATAGTTGGACTTGTACTCTGCAATCAGGCTCATGGTGTTAAGTGTATAATACCACTGTACATAATATCTTGCATGTCTTTGCATCGAATGAACATGTTTGGGGCCTGATTTGCTAAATGAGTGATACACAGAGGAGAAGAAAACTTGAGTTTTTGCCAGAGAAAGGAAGAGAGGGGGAAAAAAGATGAAGACCCAACAGAAAAAGGTTCGGGAAAGGCTTATGTGGTATGAAACCATCAGGCCATGTGCTTCTGTGGTCAGAATCCAAGCAGTGTGGGTATTGCTGCCTGGCAGACAGTCCTTCAGCAGCAAGAGCTTACTGAGGTTTGAAGTAGAAGTTTCTAGCTCCCGGACAACATCCCGTATTAAGCCTTAGTCTCTCTTCTCCTTTGCATGAGGGCTTTCTCCAGTGCCAGAAAGCTCACCCCACTACAGGTAGTAGTAACTGGGTGTGTGTGGCATTAGTGCCCCGGGGGCAACCCTCCCACAGGGATGGGAGTCTGTCTAGCCAGCTTCTGGTGGGAGGCTTTTGAGGAGAGTTCCACACAGTATCTCAGAGGATCCCCAGAGAAACTAAGTACTAATTTGCTCGCAGAAGAGACCCACTCATTTACTCACTCAGTTATTAGCATCTCTCCCTTCCCTGACTCACTTTCCCAGTTTCTCACCTGTGCTTCCTAAGTTAACCTGTCCAACTTCCCACACTCAGTTCTGTGATAGGGTCTTATTCTGGGGCACAGAAACCAAGACACCTGGTTTAAGTCACTTTAAGAAACATAATATAAACACTAAAATAAAAAACATGGAATACAGTTTTTAAAGGAAATAAATAATTTGGTATTCAACAAAATTACTTATTTGTGTTAAATGTGTCTGTTTAAAAAAATGCTGAGATTCTGATGAAATTAATTTAGTTTCTGTGGGAAGATAAAAAAAGAACCAAATTATTGCATTCAGGGCTTTAAAATTCTCTTGCGTTTATAATCCAACTCTGGCTTATTAAAGGAGTCTGTGCTCTGTTAACATACACATGTGCTTATAATATAAACAGCTTAAATAGACATCTGTGTTGACTACATATAAATGGCAGTTAACTTTTTGCCTTGTTTCTGTTCAACAATCCTGATATTTTAGTCTGCTGGCCAGATGAAACAAGACTGGTTTTTTGGTACCAGATGTGTCACAGTTTGCATTTGTATTTTGCAGGTGCTCCCCCCAGCTGGGAAGATGGAAACTTGCCCTCTCTCTGAGATGATGAGTCAGGATAGAAATACAAATGTGTTAAAAATAATTCAACATATTAATGGAAGGCTTTGTCCCTTGTGGGCTTCTTATGTGTAACATATGAGTAGGCCAGCAGCTGTTCTATATTTAAAAGAAGAACTAGAAAGTTAGAGGCATACATGGCCATTCAAAACATAAGCAACTGCTTGCAATCATGGAAACAAGGTTCAACAATAAACTCGTATTTGTGAAGCTTCCCCCCAAATAATAATCCCATTGGGTGGGGTTCAGATGGTCTTAGGGTATTGAACAATCTTTCTATTTCCATCCTTTGCATTTAGTAAAACAACTTCCTTGTAGAGGCAGAGTGGTAGAGATAACTATATTCTTTAGATAAAAATGGGGATTGATTTCTAGCTTATTTCCACCGTCTATATATTTTAAATCACAGTAAAAAGTCCTAACTTTTTTTTGGGGGGGGGGTCATTTTTCAAATTGAGGATGAGGTGAATTAAGTAAGTAAGTGACATCATCATAGTATTTATTTTGGCTGCACTGGGTCCTCAATGCAGCATATGGGCTCTTTGTTGGTGCACTTGGGCTTTCTCTAGTTGCAGTGAGTAGGGGTTTATTCTCTAGTTGCAGTGCAGACGCTTCTGCACTGCATCGTAGTGATGGCTTCTCTTGTGGAGCACGGGCTCTAGGGTGTGTGGGCTTTAACAGTTGTGGTGCACAGACTTAGTTGCCCCACAGCATGTGGGATCTTAGTTCTTGAACAAGGGATCAAACTCATGTCCCTTGCATTGGAAGGTGGATTCTTAACCACTGGACCACCAAGGAAGCTCCAGGGAGATCATTTTAACTTAAACATCGTGAAAGAACCAAAAGTCCCACAGTCGGCTGAGTTGTTAATAAGATATGGTATCTCTTATGTTATTTCAAGCCTCTAAAGCAAGAATGCTTTAGGTGATGAGGTGATGATGTTCATTGTTTGCTCCTTCAATAAACACCCAATGAATGTTAAGTGATATCAGGACTGGCAGTAATCTTTCATTAACCCCTTACCTTCCACTGATCTTATGGGAGGAAGGACTCACTGTCTTTTGGTCTAGTTTCTGAATGAGGAGAATGCTAACCCCTTTCCACCCTTACTGTTGCTCTCAAAACTCCCCTATGCAGAGAGTTCTGTTTGTACATTTAGGAATAGGCTTTCTTTTTTCCTTTTAGAAATTTCTAAGCTCTCAAGTTTAGTAAGGTCTACATGATTGGTCCTTGAGTTTCAGTTTCTAGAGTTCAGAAGTATTTTGTGTAACAATTCTTTTCCACTCGCTGGAGTTTTTTTAGAGAACAAATGAGCAAAGTTTAACAGAGTAAATCAGAATCAGGTTAGTACCTGTGCTATTTCAATCTTTTTTCAGTTAACAGCAGTGGTGACAACTGCTTGTGGTAATCAGCAAAGCTGGTCCACAGTTTGGGGTGGATACTGCAGGAAGAAGCTTGGAAGGAAAGTGATTGCTTGTTGGTGTTGAAACTTGGAGTATAGCCAACAAAAAGAGCCCTAATCTAAGTCATAAGACATTCATTCAAGGCACAGTGCTCTTGCTCAATAAACTGTGACCTTGAAAGTCTTTTTAAAAAAGTTTTGTTTATTTATGATTGGAGTATAGTTGCTTTACAGTGTTGTATTAGCCTCTATTGTACAGCAAAGTGAATCACATTTAGGTCACCATAAAGCACAGAGTAGGTTGAGCAAGTGTTAATAACTTGGTTTCATCAGGTGGCATCTAAGTTTAGAATCCTATTATTATTAAAAAGAAGTGTAGGTAATGGGAGATTTTATGTTTCGAAGAGATGAAGTCTGCATATTGTCAAAAAACCTATTTAAGAGGGAAATTTGGCAGCTTGAAGGGAAGTTATTCTCCTTTTGAGATGTCTTAGCAACCAAGAGGTCTTTTCTAACTGCTATCAGAAAATACCTCTGTCCAGTCAGAGAGCATGGAAGTTTCAGAACCCAGGTATGGGCATTGGACTGGTGATGGAAATTACTAGTTCAGTTTTCATTATTGAGGCTTACTGAGTAAGAACATGTGGTTTTTCTGGAAGCATGTTTGGAAGTGTGGGAACCTATGACTTGAATTTTTTGCTGGCAAAACAAAGTAAAATCATTTTCAGTTTAACATGAGAAATAATATTTCAGTTAGAATCAGTAGAAAGGAGCAAAACATGCATAATTTAACAGTGACAACCAAAAAAAAGTTATTTTGAATTGTAATTTAAAAATTTATAGCTAAACTGGATTATTTCTCATGTCCTTGTCCCTGGCAATGAACTCTCATTTTGAAGACATGTTTTGGGGTAGGAGCTATTAGTTTTCTTTTTTACCAATGTCCAGTGCTTCCCAAGGGAGAAGGCAATGGCACCCCACTCCAGTACTCTTGCCTGGAAACTCCCATGGACAGAGGAGCCTGGTAGGCTGCAGTCCATGGGGTCGCTAAGAGTCAGACACGACTGAGCGACTTCCCTTTCACTTTTCACTTTCATGCATTGGAGAAGGAAATGGCAACCCACTCTAGTGTTCTTGCCTGGAGAATCCCAGAGATGGGGGAGCCTGGTGGGCTGCCGTCTCTGGGGTCACACAGAGTCGGACACGACTGAAGCGATTTAGCAGCAGCAGCAGCAGCAGCAGTGCTTCCCAACAGCCACTGCATACAAAGAAGACTCAAATGTTGTAAAAAGTTTGGCAAATAAAGCCACCTTTTCTCTCAATGCAGCTCAGGTATAAGTAATGGTTATAGTTTTTAAAGATGAAAAAAAAACACCTTGTTTCAATATCCTAGTTTTATGTATAAAGAAACCAAGGTGCCAAGAAGCTAAGTCTCATAACTCGTTAATGTTCGAACTGAGACTCAAACCCTGGTTCGTCTATGTTCCATCACACTGTTAGATGTTGGAAGAGACCACTATAGAAGCTGCTCAATTAATGTTTGCTGCTGAATAATAATGACTCTGATGATGAATTATTTTCATAGTTCTTATCCATGGGAGCTGGTTTAAATCAGTGATTCTCATGGAGGAGGGAAGGTGGGAGTCTGTGTAGTTTGAAAACAAAGCTTTGCTTTACTGCTTTGGTTTGTTTTCAGTGATGATATTTACTTTATTTTGAATTTCAAATTATGTTTGAAGACAGCACAAGATTTTTATGTTTACTGAGGACAACTGTACCTGTAAAATGACTCATGTGTTAGTTTCTTTCAGGATTTTGCTTCTGTGAATAAAATTTATTTTTCACTTGCTCTTCCTTTTAGTTAAAAATGAAACTAAAAATGGGTGATTTAGACTGTAATCAGTTTCCTTTTGGCTACTCCAGATACAAAGAAATTGCAGGTGGAAACAACCTATCAACTATAGTCTATCAACTGATGAATGGATAAACAAATGTGGTATATTTATACAATGGAATATCACTCAGTCATAAAAAGGAGTGAAATACTTACATATGTTACAACATGGCTGAACTTTGAGGACAGTATGCTAAGTGAAAGAAGCCAGACACAAACGGAAATCTATTGTATGATTCTAGTTGGATGTAACATCTAGAATAGGCAAATTTGGAGAGACAGAAAGTAGACAAGTGGTAACTCCCACCAAAGCTTGTGGGAAGGGGGAATAATGAGTGACTGCTAATGGGTATGGACTTTATTTTTGAGTGATGGACATGTTACAAAACTAGGTAGTAGTGATATTTGCATAATATTGTAATATACTAACTGCCACTGAATTGCACACTGTAAAATGGTGCGTTTTTATCCATATTTTACTATTAAAAAGAAGAAAAGGGATTGCATCAGTGACACTTTATCAACCCTTTTCATGTGTTTATGATTTGTGAATATGACTAGGTGTTGGGATGAAAGGGAAACCATCTTGTTTGCAGTTAATGGCTTCTGTAGGTCCAAAAATATATATACACAAAATATATTATTATTTCATCATAGATTATATTTAAACTATATAAATATATAAATTGTAGTGTATAAAATATTTGTAGAATATATTATTGTGTGTGCTTAGTCACTCAGTTGTGTCCGACTTTTTGCAACCCCGTGGATTGCAGCCTGCCAGGCTCCTCTGTCCATGGGGATTATCCAGGCAAGAATACTAGATTGGGTTGCCATGCCCTCCTCCAGGGGGTCTTCCCAACCCAGAGATCGAACCCAGGCCTCCCACATTGCAGGGGGATTCTTTTACTGACTGAGCCACCAGGGAATAATGGGGTGGGTAGTGTATCCATTCTCCAGAGAATCTTCCTCACCCAGAAATTGAACCGGGGTCTCCCGCCTTGCAGGTGGATTCTTTACCAGCTGATCTACCAGGGAAGCCAGAAGTATATATAACCTATGCAGGGGCTTCCCAGGTGGCACAATGCAAGAGGTGCAAGAGATGTGAGTTCAATCCTTGGGCCGGGAAGATCCCCTGGGGTAGGAAATGGCAACCCACTCCAGTATTCTTGCCTGAAAAATTCCATGGACAGAGAAGCCTGGTGGCTTACATTCCATGGGGTCACAAAGAATTAGATACAACTAAGCAACTGAGCACACAGACACATTTTAACACATAGATTATATGTACTTCTATAATTATATATATTTTAGAGGTGGGGGTAGAAGGTCAGGACTTATGCATGTCACCAGAACCTGACCATGCTGGCACCCTGATCTTGGACTTCCAGCCTCCAGACTGTGAGAAATAAATTTATGTTGTTTATAAGCCACTCGGTTAGTCTATAGTATTTTGTTATAGCAACTTAAACTGACTAGTACACCAAGTGTGCTTCTTCTGGTCAACTCCAAAGTGGTTTAGAAATGAATTTGTTTTCTCATCTCCTCCCCATAGATTTCTCAATATAATAATTTTCTAGGGGATATCTTATTCATTGTGGGAATTTTGCTTGCTGTTTTTGTTTATAATCATAACAAAAATTTCTGAAAAAATGTAAAATATAGAAACTACTATACTATGTGATAGTGATTTATTACTATGTAATAAACAACTACATTTAGACTGATCATAAAAGTAAAAACCAACACAAATATCCTCATTTTCTAAAGAAATATATCTTTATTGACTTTTTCCATTTTCTTACAAAGCAGTTAAAATCTCATTCTTGAACTTGCATGCTGTTCAATGTGGCTGTCTCCTTATGAGACTGTCAGTGGAAATGTGGTAAGTTTCCTTAAGCACCACAGAAGACAATCATTGCGTGGTCCCACTTTTCCAGAAAAGAATCCAAGTTTCACTAGAAAGAGTATGCTTAGCTCTCTTGAAGAAGACCAGTTTAGTGGATTAATGTCTAATTTACATACAGTAAGAAAGACAACCTTTGAATCTTTACAGATTAAATGCCCACTTTATACCATGGTGTAATTGTTTGAATTATTCATGAGTGTACAGTATATAGATGTAGATGAACTAGATATGTCTATAAATAAAATAGTGCTTTAAGATAACAATATTCTTTGGCTGGTTTAAATGCCTACAGTGGACTCTTTAAAAACACTAAAATGAAAATGGCCCCACTATTATTGTCAATCTTAACACTGAACTAGTGCGGAAGGTTCCTATACTGTTGACTGTCAGCATCTCCAGGTCCACTATATATTCTCTTGGTCCTGATAGCGACTTCACCAGCACAAGCATTGCACTTACAGGACTTGTTTGCTAAAATGAAAGAAAAATGAGGGAGTGAGAGAATAATTTTTCCTCTGTTGGAGTTTCTATTATTTGTGAATACACTTCCTTATAAGAATTAGGGGAAGAATTCTGAGGTAGGATTAAAGTCACTACTTAGTCCATTCTTGGTTATAATCCTTCTTGAATCTTGTCTCTTGTCCACACAGTCATTAGTTTCAGATATAGGGACATGTTTTTTTGATAGTTCTTTGTTTTCTTTCATCTCTCTGTGTTAATTTTTCTCTTCACTTTTATTGAGTAGTTATATCAATAAGACTTCCCTGGTGGCTCAGATGGGGTAAAGCGTTTGCCTACAATGTGGGAGACCTGGGTTCAATCCCTGGGTCAAGAAGATCTCCTGGAGAAGGGAATGGCAACCCACTCCAGTATTCTTGCCACTCCCCCAGAAAAAGGGGCTCAAAGAAATATTTTGGAGAAGGAAATGGCAACCTACTCCAGAACTCTTGCCTGGAAAATCCTATGGACGGAGAAGGCTACAGTCCATGGGGTCTCAAAGAGTCAGACATGACTGAGCGACTTCACTTTATATCAATAAGAGACTGCAGTTCAAGTGAGAATGACTCATTATAGAGACTGCAGTTTATGTGAGAATCTGATATTTTTTGGACTGATAAAAAAAGTTGTCACCTTTCACTTCTCACCATTGTGGATCTGTTTATATTCTAATAGGTGAAGAGATATATAAATAGTTTCAATAGAATGTGGCAAATGCTAAGATATGTGGGGATATGCAGGGTTACATGAAGATACATAGAGGCATATGTATGTGTATGTGTTAGTTGCTCAATCGTATCTGACCCCGTGGGCTGCAGTCTGATAGGCTTCTCTGTCCATGGAATTTTGCAGGCAAGAATACTGCAGTGGGTTGCTATTCCCTTCTCTAGGGGGTCTTTCAGACCCAGGGATTAAACTTGGGTCTCTTGCATTGCAGGCAGATTCTGTACCATTTGAGCCACCAGGGAAGTCCATATAGAGGTGTATACACACAGGGAAAAAGAGAGGGACTCTGAAGCATTAAGGGAAGGCCTTTGATTGCTTGAGGACAGTCACTGAGAATAATTGGGAGTTTTGTAAAGAAGGATGTTCTAGAGAAATGGATGCAGTTTCATTTTGATGCACAATATGATGGGTACTGGAGACTCCAGAGAGATCAGTTTGGACAGGCAGGCAGGTAGATGTGTGGATCTGGATGCCAAGAGGAGGGCAGGGATAGAAACAGTGGGTTAGGACTTTCGCTGTCACTTCAATTGTGTGCACGCTAAGTTGCTTCAGTTGTGTCCGACCCTTTGTGACCCTATGGACTGTAGCCTGCCAGGCTCTCCTGTCCATGGGATTCTCCAGGCAAGCACACTGGAGTGGGTTGCCATGCCTTCCTCCAGGGTATCTTCCCGACCCAGGGATGGAACCCGAGTCTCTCATGTCTCTTGAATTGGCAGGCGGGTTCTTTAATACTAGCACTACCTGGGGAACACAGTCACTTCAACAGATGGACATTAAACCAAGGGAGAAAATGTACACATGATAATAATGGGTCCAGGAGAGGCCAACATTTAAGGATGGGCAGAAGAGAAACCATCGAAGGAAGCTGAGAAGAAATAGATAATTAAGTAGAAAACAGATGAACAGCAAGAAGTGCCCAGTAGAGCAGGGGAGGATGAGGGTGACTAGAATTGAAAAATGCCTCTGAATATAGCAGTATGGATGCTGTTGGTGGCTTTTTTTTCCAGAGCAATTTCAGTAAGGTAGTGGGAATAGAAGGCGGAAGAGTAACTAGGAAGTGAGAAAGTAGAGACTGTGATTACAGACTATGCTTTAAGAACCTTGGCTAGGAAGGGAGAACAGAGAGAGGAGGCAACATCTAGAGGGAAAACAAGTTGGATATGTAGGAGGTATATTAGAATTTAATAGGGTAAGTTCCCAAAGGAAATGGAATGAAGAATACAGGGGTGAGTTGGCCAAGAAGGATAGAAGGGGGACACATGGAGTTAAATTTGCAAGGGATAGGATGATAAGTTCAAATAATTCATGACTGTTGGTTTCAGTGGTTTCAGAAGAGCAGGAGGTGAGTTCACCTACTGAAAATAGAGGGTGACTCCATGGACATGAATTTGAGCAAGCTCCAGGAGTTGGTGATGGACTGGGAGACCTGGTGTGCTGCAGTTCATGGGGTTGCAAAGAGTCGGACATGACTGAGCAACTGAACTGAAGTACTTAAAGAGTATGGGGACATTTGCAATCAGCGACTGAAGAGAAGGAACAGAAAGAAACAAAGGAAGTAAGAGGATTGTTGAGCATACTGAGGACACATCTGAAGATTTAAAATATTAACAATCTGTGCTGACGAGGTGGGTATGAAAATAGATATGGATTATGTGATTGATCTAGGGTTGCTGGACAAGGAGTGGAGGTGCTGATGACAGTAGTTCAGGGGTCCACCAAGAAGCTGTAGGCTGTGAGAAAATGGGGGATGAGGGGTCAGAGGACTAACATCACTTTGAGGGTAAAGTGAGGGCATGAAAGAGGAGAATCGGTCCCTGAGGGGATCACTGGAGACTAAGCTTCCAGTGTGGAACTGTTCTGAATGATAAAAGTGTCCATCATTTGGCTATAGGGTGGTGGCAGAGTGACATGAAGCTGAAGTTCATCGGAGATGACATGGCCCCCATGTCATTTGTAGGCTAAGGTCCGGATGACTATAATAGTGCCCAATTCTGAGTGAATTGAATCTTACCTACTCCCTACACACTCCCTGAGTGAGCTCATCCATAGCCATGGCTTCAAGTATGACAAATCTGCCAGTGACTTTAAAGTCTATACTATGAATTCCAAGCCCACATATCCAATACGTTACTCAGATTTACCTGGAAGTCTCAAGGCAACCAGTACTCCATGTGTCCAAACTGAACTCCTTGGCTTCCCCTCCATACTAACTCCTTCCTTATCTCAGTAAATGGTCCCACCATCTACTGTTGCTCAAGACAGAAACTTGGAGGTTATCCATGATGTTTCACCCCCCTTCACCTCCCCATAAAAAATGGCTTACCAAGTCATGTAGTTCTTTGTATATTATCATAAATCTGTCCACTTCTTTTGGACACACTGCTATCACCCTAGACCCCCATCTTTTGAATTACTGGTCTCTCCATTTCATTTTTGCTCCACTTCAATCCAGGCTCTACAGTGTAGCCAGGGTTTCTTTCTTTCTTTTTTTAATGAAAATCTGATAGCAACTCCTCTTCTTGAAACCCTTAGTATGGTCTGTCATGCATTATGTGATATAGGCCCTGCTCATCTCTCCAGGCTTCTCTCAAATCACTCTGACTATAGCACCTGGAGTTGTAGATCAACTTGTTTGCTTTTTATTCCTTCCATTTGCTAGTCTCTAACTGCTGGTCTTTAGTTCAAATCTACTTCCAGGAAGCTCCCAGACCACTGCTATCTTGGTTGGGGTGGACATGTAGTGTATTCATGAGGAATTTGCCATGTTCAGTTGAAACATTCAGCACACTTGTGAACACTTGTTCAATGTCTTGACCGTAAGCCCTACTGGGGCCAAAACTCGTTTGGTTATATCACTGCTCTATCTCTAGAACTTAGCATGGTACTTGCCTCTTATAGGTAACAGTGATACCTTGAAGGTGTTGATTGAATTAATTCATTCATTTAAAAATATTTTTGAGCACCTGCAAAATGCCAGGTACCATTCATTCTATGTGCTGTACATGGAAAAGTGAACAGATAGACAATGTCTCTGCTCATTGTCCTCACACTGTAGTAGGTGACACAGACAAATAAATATTATGGAAGGTGGTGCTAGGGGTTATGAACAAAAATAAGTCTCAGTGAGGGAGGACAGATATTGGTTGGTGTGGGTGAAGGATGGTATTCTACCTTCAATTTCGTGTATTACTTCTTTCTAATGTGTTCACTTTTCTAAGGAAGATTTTCTCAGTATTCTCCCAAAAGGAATATAAATAAAATCCTATATCCCTCAGATTCTTTCAAGTTTAAGGTCCAGTCTCATCCTTATCAAGAAGACTCCTAATTCTTTGATGTCTTATACCATGGAATTAAACACAATTAAACACTGCTGCTGTTTTCATAGGTGTTAACTATGCCACAAAGTAATATTTAAAGCTCTTTGATATAAGGAACTGTGTATTACATACACCTGGGATGGAACTGAGCATATAATAAGTGTTTAATTAATGCCTGCTGATTGTAAATGGCCTCAGCACAAGTGGAATTTCAGTGAAGACATTTTGTAGGATTTGATACAATGACTTTTTGAATTATGTGATAAGAAGTAGTCTTGAAATATCTTTTTATTTTAAATGCTTCTTTTTGGTTTTCAAATAGTATTTAACTCTGGGATTATAAAAGTTGACAATATTTTATATCATTCGTTAAAAGGGATTTTACTTGAGAAAAATACTGTGTTTATATTTGACAATATCAAGTTGATAAGTGCATTGATATGAATCATAAAACTTTAATAGTGCCATGTTTATTAAAAAAACATGCAGGAACTTTGCATAACTATTTGTTGATACTCCTAGGAAATTTTTTTTCTTAAATTATACCTAAGAGTTCCAAATGGAAAATTATTTTTAAAGCAGATTTTAAGATGAACCTATTTTGTTGCTATGGGTTACAAATAATGTGATTTCTTTGGGATAAAATTATGAAATTGTTATTATTTGAACTGTGTGAAGTTCCTTTAAAGTAAATTTCTTATAAATATCTAGTGTATCTCAAATTTAAAGCAGCAAATGTTAAATAAGTTTATTTTTAGTTATTAGAAAAAAGAATAGTAACAGATTGTATTTGGGTTGGGTTTTTCTCTTCAGAAGTTGGTCATGAGAAATTAATCATTTCTAATTTACTGGCAAAGAAACAGAATCACATAATTCTGGAGCTGGAAGGGAACTTAATATATCAAAGAACAGGATAAACGTGTAAACATTAAAAATCTGTAAACTCTACCACAAGGATGAATTTCCCAATTTACTTTTCATATTCTCAAAATGAAATATTGACCTTAAAATTCGATTAAAAATGAAGAGTGCCCAAAGGAGTTTTGAGAAAATTGTAACTGGATGAATAACATCCTTAACATGAAACAGTTACCGTAACCCTGCAAACTGGTTGGTGGGGTGCCATCATTTTCACATGAAGTGGTGAGCCATATTTAAAATGTCAAAATTTTAACCTAAAATGAACTTGCTAAGATTTTGCAGGGGGGCTGGACTGCTGAGACATTGGAGTCAGGAAGATCTGCTGGGAAACCCCTGGAGGGATTAGAGAGGAGCTAAGAGACAGTTTAAAGGAAGAGAGTCAGGGACATGAGGAAGCAAAGATAACACAGGGGACACTGTGAAGAGAAAAATGGCAGAATTCAGAGAAAGGTTTAATATAGGCAATGAAAGAAAAGGAAAACATAAAGGTGACCTCACATTGCCTTCCTGGAAATTTGCAAGAATGGTACAACTTATTGGTTGTATACATGGTACAAGGGTGGGAGGTTGAGGCCACTTCTTAGATACTTCTGGGTCTTAGTTTTGGTGCAAATGTAAATAATCTTGTGAATGTAACAATAAGGAATTCAGGGTTTTTGAAAAGTTCTGTAGGAATTAGTTTTTATATGTCCAATTAAATAGCTATCACTGATTTGTAGTATCTATTTAGTGTGTGTGTGTGTGTGTGTGTGTGTGTGCGCACGCATGCAGGCGGGCTTGTGTTTTGGTGGTCACATATAACTCTGTTAGAGTCTATAATTTTTATCTGAGTGAATTTAGAGAAGCTATTTCATCTCCCTGGGTCTCACTTTTCTGTAAAATATGGAGATAAATATTAATCTTACCAAGTATCAATACTACCAAGAGGATTATGAGATAATGCATACAGGAAGGCCTTACACAATGCCTGCACATAAAAACTCTTTAAATGTTGGCTTTCTTTCCAAGTGAATTACTATCAAACAACAACAAACTTGAACCATTCTCAGCTAAGGTTGCCCTCAGGATACTTACTCTTAGGTAGAACTCTCCATTTTCATTTCCCGATTTAATCCGAAAAGTGTTGATAGTGTTGGCATAAATGGTTGTAGCCTGTATTTGGAAGATGTCTGATGGTACAGACCTATCAGATCGAATGCTCATGTATTTGTAGACGATGGATTGAGGAAGTTCTCTGCACATTGCGTTTGAAACTGGGCAAACACATCGGCTGCAGAGACAAAAGTATTCACTGTTAGGCTTGGTAAAATCAGAAGATTCTCAGTTTCAAAAGTTCTGGTTTTTCTTACTTCTCTGATGTTAGAACATAGGGATCTTGACAAGGATTTCGTGGGTAACAACGGAAGCCGCCATGATAATTCCAACACATTTCATCTTCCCGACATTCATTTGTGGTCTCACACTCATTTATATCTGTAGAGATGCAGAGTCAAAGAGTTTACTGATATAAGTAAATTGCCTAAGTGGCAGATGCGAGTTTGCCACCAGAAGGAGGTATATGAGAATCTGGACTGTTTAATTTGATTTTAGGCCTAAAACTTGGTGGGACCTGAATTCATTGCATTTGATTCAGAACAGACGTAGTGAAACCATTCTCGACAGATTAATATGTGTCATTTCATCGTATTTTATCAAGCATCTATTATTCATCTGTTGAATTCAAAGCCAAATTCTAGGCCATTGACTGCTTAAATAAAAGTGAAAGACACCACTTCTTGGGGGATTAGGGAAGGCTGAAGGAAGGAGGAGCCCTCTTAACTTGGCCTAGAAAAGGTGGTGGTTAGACAGGATTTTTATCATGGAGGTGGGGAGGGCCTTCCAGTGTGAGAAAGCAGCAAACAAAAACTGGAGATGGTAGTTTGTTGTCAGGCTCAGGAGCTTGAAGAGAGGGAAAAGCTAGAATGTGGTTTCAGTAAGTTGTAGCATGCTGCTGGATAGTTGGTGCTCTGGGAGTGGGTTACACTGTCCTTGGGAAGCTGTTTACAGGAACGGAAATGAAGCTATGAAGCATTCCAGCATGCGAAAGTGAAAGTCGCTCGGTTGTGTCTGACTTTGCAACCCCATGGACTATACAATCCATGGAATTCTCCAGGCCAGAGTACTGGAGTGAGTAGCCGTTCCCTCCTCCAGGGGATCTCCCCAACTCAGGGATTGAACCCAGGTCTCCCACATTGTGGGAAGATTCTTTACCAGCTGAGCCACAAGGGAAGCCCAAGAATACTAGAGTGGGTGGCCTATCCCTTCTCCAGCAGATCTTCCCGAACAAGAAATCAAACCGGGGTCTCCTGCATTGCAGGCAGATTCTTTATCAGCTGAGCTACCAGGGAAGCCCATAGAATGTGGCTATTTAAAGATCATGGGGAAGAAGAGGAATTAAGGAAGGGGCTGTCAGCAGTGAGAAGCAACCCAGGAAAATGTTCAAGGAGGTCAGAATAGAGAGAGAGAGTCTCAAGAAGGAGGGTTGTGGAAAGGTCAGAATGGACAAAGACTGAGTTTAGATTTGTGAATCAAGAGTTTCCAGATGACATCTGAGAGAACAGTTTCTCCAGAGAACCATTACATTTACAACAATGACAAAAATTACATTAATATGCACATCCTTATGTGTGCCTCTCTTTACACTTAAATAATGATAAGATTTTATCCAATATAAGTCTTTTCTGAATCATTCCTTCCACACAATCAGATATTTTCATTCATTAATTTACGTATTCCATAAATAATTTACTGAATTCTTATTAACAAGGCAGTCATAGCACAGTTGCTGGGATGTGATCTCTTTCTTCTCTCTGAATTCTTATATCTCATTTTTCCTCTTTTGGGGCCTTTATTGGTTTCTGCTTTGCATTATTGAAATCTGCATGTTTGTTTCAATCCTTCTATTAGCTTGTAAATTCCTGGAGGGTAAGCACCATCGTGCACATCTTTTTATCCCTTTTCACATAGCATTAATGCACTGGAGGCACCTGGATTTTAGCAAATATTAAACTGAATGTGAGAGTTGGACTATAAAGAAAGCTGAGCACCAAAGAATTGATGCTTTTGAACTGTTGTGTTGGAGAAGACTCTTGAGAGTCCCTTGGATTACAAGGAGATCCAACCAGTCCATCCTAAAGGAGATCAGTTCTGGGTGTTCATTGGAAGGACTGATGCTGAAGCTGAAACTCCAATATTTTGGCCACCTGATGTGAAGAGCTGACTCATTTGAAAAGATCCTGATGCTGGGAAAGATTGAGGGTAGGAGGAGAAGGGGATGACAGAGGATGAGATGGTTGGATGGCATCACTGACTCAATGGACATGAGTTTGGGTAAACTCAGGGAGTTGGTGATGGACAGGGAGGCCTGGCGTGCTGTGGTTCATGGGGTCGCAAAGAGTTGGACACGACTGAGCGACTGAACTGACTGACTGACTGAAACTGAATTAAGTTGTTCTTCACACAACATGTGGGGATTGTGAGAAAGATATCTCTATTGGGCATGAAGGAAAAACAAATCAGGGTTAAGTGGCTGACCCAAGTGTAAACAGATAGTGACAGGCATCTTTCCACCACAAGGTACAGCATCCTCTAAATGAGAATAATTCCATTCTTTGTCTTTGGAGAAAAAAAAACTTTCTTTTAGCTTCCAAACTGGCAAGAGCTATCTGGAACCCAAGAGGAGACTGGAAAAGCCATGCAGTTTCCAAGAGTCAGTTACAAAAAGTATCTTCTTTTGGACTGGCTGTGGCTAAAGAAAGAACTTAGATTCCTCAGAAGAAATCATAGCTGACTTGTTCTTTCAATATTTTTCACTTTTTTGAAAAATAAAGATGCTGCTTAACTACAGGACTGGTTTGTTATATGGAGTTCAAAAGTGGCAAAAGGAAACTTTATGTAGTAATTTTATTTATTACTTCCAGTAATTTACAGCCTAGCATAATCAGCTCCTTAATCATTTTGGAAGGTTTTTCAGAAATGATTAATAGTATTAAAATATTTCATGAGTGTGTCTGTGTATCTGAGTATTCTCTCTCTCTGTTTCTCTTCCTCACCACTGTCCCTTTCCCTCCCCACACCAACCAGCACATACACAGAGAGTTTTCATTTTTGCAAGACTGTGGAAATGAGAACAGTTACTTCATCCCCCAAATAAACTTTTTAGGGGAATCGAAACTCTTTTGGTATTAATTTAACCTGTGGACTGTTGGGAAGGGATGCTTTCAGTGGGGTAAACCAGTTGTTTTATATCTTAAAAGAATGGTCTCTGTCACAAAAAATGTTTTAGTTTAACAAATATTCTTCAAGATATAACACTGATGAATCCCTTATTTGCAATTCCACTGCATTTCACCTTTCATCATAACAGATACAAATGTTTCCATATAAATAAAGTAGGCAGGTAACTGAGTGTTAACTTGTTTCTGTCTTTTGCTGGGTATCAAGTCCACTTTTTGATTTAAAAAACACATAGATATTTGTTTGAAGGGCTCCAGGGAAATTGGTTAAGATAACCCTCTGGCTAACATTTTCCTGCATGTAATATTCATGTTAAAAGTCTCAATTAGAGTTCAGAAAATAAAACCTTTGAAATGCAATGTTTTTCCACAATTAACATTACAGAGTCTCTAGTAACCTTGAAAGGGGTAGAAAGATGTTACTTGTGTAATGAACTACATTCTGATTATACTCATGTTTTGTGGTTAGATTCTAGTTGAATAATCACATGCATGCTATAAAGAATCAGGTAATAGATGTTCCTGTGAGTTAATATTTCCCTGCAAAATCATGATGCAGACTAAGAATCTTATCTCCTTTCCTAGATATTTTCTTTTCTTAGCAGAATTTTACTGTCCTTTTAGAAAAAATTTGCTAGGTCATTTATATTGCTAGGTAAATTTCATAAAAACATCTTGAATTTTCCAGGCTTTATATCTTATAGTTTTTCTGTGTATTATTCCATTTCATTCCCTCAACTCCCTTTTCCAAATGAGAAAGTTCAGGCTCAGAGAAGTCTGATAATTTGTTAAAATTGTATAGATAGAATGTCATATAGTTGGGTCTTCAACAGATTTTGTGTCTTCAAATTCAGTCATTTTTTTTCACTTATTTATATAAACATGTGTTTGTACCAAATTTTCCAGGATTTTCAAATCTTTCAGAGAAATTCTGAAATTATCCTATGTAGGGAGCTGCATCTTCTACCTATATGTCACTATGAAGATCACCTGAATATTTATTTTAAAACTGGATCGAAAGACATTAGCTATTTTTGGATTAATAGTTTCTTTTTTTGACTGAAGAATTCAGGCACATTTTAATACACATGATGCTGATTTTGTCAACACGTATTACTATCCAGTTTATAATCCTAATGTTTTAGAGAATTGAGATCTTTTTGAGGTACACCTAACCACACATTAAGCTTATGTTCTACACTGAAATTCATGGTGAAATATTTTAATAATTGAATAATTTTTGGTGGATGATTAGAGGATGTATATCATAGGAATTATGTAGGCTATTTAGAAGGCATATTCATATTTTATTAAAATTATTTCTATTTTAAGAAAAAAATTATTACTTTAAATTTCAAAGAAAGATAACACTGAATATCCTCTTTATGAGGTGTGCATGTCTCATGACCAACAGGGGAAAAAAGAGCTCAAATTGTAAAAAACGAGAGTCTGTGGTAGAGATTCCAATACTTCCTCCCTGCTTTTCTTGGTTAAAACTTAACAGATCTGAAAACGATAAACTTACCCTGACATGTTCTACCTCTCACCACCTGGTATCCTTGGGGGCACATACATGAGAATTTCCCAGGTTCGTTTACACACTGATACTGACACAGGTAGCTCGAAGTTCTGCATTCATCAATGTCTGTTGAACCAGACAAAAGCAACAACATAGAGCTGAACACTTACATGTCATTATTTTGGTAATTTTTTAAAAAAAACATTGCAATCTCTGAAACAGAAATGCAATACTTTATAAGAGGCTCAAATGCAAGTTCTAACAATATCAGCTTATTTCTCATGGAACTTCACAGAGCAGAAAATTTTCTTACCATCAGTTTTACTCAATTACTGCTGACACTTTGGCAAATCCTGGAACTAACCATCCTAGCTGAGCAGACTGAAAGAAGTGGTTTGTGGTTGATGATCCTCGTGTTGTGCTTGGCAGACCCACCCTTGATGCAGATTCATATTTGCCTTCTCAGAAATTAGGTGGCTCTGCTTCCAAGTTCATCTGAGTTTTGAACTCCCAAGTTCCATCCCTGTGCAAGCTTCTAGAGGTTGATGCCCTGGCAGAAGGCTTTGCATTTCTCAATGGTGCTGTTCTTACAGTTTGCTCAGAAGGGCAGAGGCAGCCGTCCAAAGCCAGCCCCTTTTGGTTTTGAGCACAGAGGCATGATGGGAGGCCTCTCTGTGTAGGGTGTGACCTTTGTGGCCCCAAGTAAAGCTGGGACAGTTTGTGAGGAAGTCAAGAGTGTGAAGTGTCAATGGCATCCCCCTCAGGATGTCTTAGGCCATTTGAAGTACACAGTGGAGCGAGCATGTGCAGTGGACTCTGATGGTGATCCCTCTGGTTAAATGGCCCTCTTCTTGATCACGTGGAGAGTGAAACGAAGGCACCTTAAGAAATGTGCCCCGGGCACACAGTGGCAGGGATGCCTAGGGGCCAGATCTTTTGGTTTCTATTCTAATGTTCCTGACATGCAATCAGCTACTTTTGAACTTAAATATGCCACTAGTCCCCTGGAATTCTCATTAGACACAGAATTTGATTCAGTAGGTCTGGACTGGGGTGTGAGAGTCTACAATTTCACAGGCCCCTAGGAGGTGCCTATTCTGCTGGCCCATCACACTTGAGAAGCAAGACACTGGAGTACCCTTGCTAATTATAAGACCCAGCCTACATCTAGTATTTCAATTATTTTTTCTCCTTTCTTTTGATAACATACTAAAAAGACAGTGTTATAAGTGAACTAAGTTAACTGGATTTTAGAACATAATAAAAATTTGCTTTCTTAAACAGGTATATACTCGGATAAAGCAACAGCAAAAACAGGAACTGTGCTATTACTACCAATTATTTGGATGATATTTTACCTTCACAGTTGAGCCTGTCACTGCTTAGCTCATATCCTTGATTGCACTGACAGATGAATGAACCAAGAATGTTGTAGCATTGCTGAGCACATTGATTGCTGGCATCACATTCATTTATATCTGAAAGGCAAGGTCATACACACTTATATATTTATGACTTTAAACATAGCCTTGCTCTTTTGTACCTATGTCATCAGATGATAAGTGAGTAATTCCCTAGCTGGATTCTTTGCCTTGCAGAAGCTCACTGGAGAACATCCATTCAGGTCTCATATTTATTGGAACAACTTCAAACATCTGTCATGTACTTCTTTTAGAAATACCAGAATATTTTTTTTCCTGGGAATGACGGTTAGTTTGGTGTTTGATGAATCTTTCCAAAAGAATTTAATGATTCTAATAAATATACATTCCAATATCTATTTTCTTTTATTGTTCAAATGCAAAATGCCAAGTCTATAAATAATTGATATAAGACACATACTGATACGGTCTCTCAGCATGCTGTAGTGAAGATTTATCTGTGCTATTTATTACTTTTTAAATGGGTCCTGTTAAATTCCATTGCAATTATAACATAAGCCTTTGAGACCCATACAGAGTTTTGCAATGCTCTAAGGCACTGAAAATATTGTGAAAAGGCATTTTTCCTGCACTAGATTTTTTCCATGTCATGCCAATCTTAAAACTGTGTGCTGTGACATTGCATTCTGAAAGGGTAGAAGCAGCATGTGAAAATCAGATGCACTCTCAGCAGAAAGTTTATGTATCTGAACTTGTAGTAAACACTTTGGCACCTTCAGTGTTTGTATCACACACTGTTGACTAACTAGTGTGTGTATATCAATTGATCTATAGTTAAAACCTTTTTTTGATACTGTCACAGAGGAGAACTAAAACCAAAGTTAAAAATTTTTACCATTTACATCTTGATGTGTTTTTAGAAACCAGACTGGTTATTGTCTTTTCAGCTTTATGTGGGGAAGTTGATGGAAACCATGAATATAGAAAACTGGAGATACTGCTGGGAACACAGAAATTGGTTGGCTGTTTCCAGAAGACTTACCTACACAGGTATAGTTGTTTGCTGCCAACTGAAACCCAGGACTGCACTGGCAATAAAATGATCCTGGCGTGTTCACACATCTTTGGTGGCAATATGGAGGGATGGCGCATTCGTCTATATCTAGGTTATTAAGCACACACGCAAAGAGAACCAAATTACCGACTATCCAAATTACTATTATTGATCTGTTTAATCTCAAGTTCTCAGCAGAACATTATCTAGAAAACCTGGAGACCTCATTTTAAAAGTAATTATTTTTCTTTTTAAAAAATTAGGGTATCTGTGCTTTAAATATAACTTTTGTATGCCCTCTGTAGCTAAATGAGATGTTAAGAACAAAGACTTCATAAACCTGGCTGGATGGGTTGAGATTTAAAGAGGGAAAAGTAATTAAAACTATTTCACATATAAGTAAGAATGTCAGGCTGGGAATATAAAAGCTTATTTATAATTATAGAAGTAGAAAAGAACTATGGAAGAATTGAGATATAGTATAAAACCAAGAAAGGAGGCTGCTGCTCAGCTGGTGACATTGGTGAAGTCACTTAAATGTTCAGTAGTTCGTTTTTTCTTCCGTAAAATGTAGACAGTAATGTTTGCTATGTGTATCTCATGAAGTTTCTGTGAGAATCAAGTGAAAGAATGCTGTGGAAGGAATGGGATACTAAACAAGTTAATTTTTGAGAGTGCCTTTCTGATACACTGATCAAGTGTTCCAGCCTGTGTCCTTCTCATATAAATATTTCCAAATATAAAATGCTCAGTTGAGAACTTGCATGGCATGTGTAATTTAAAATAATAATTATATACTATCAATGCAATGATACTATCTTCTGGGAAAAATGAAAATAAAACATAACTTTATGTTGAACTCTTCTGGTATTTTAATAACTATAAGTGTGGGAGGCAGTGTGCTCAAGTAGGTAGTGTACCACGAGGTAACCTGAGTTTAAGTCTTTGTTCTGGCATTTACTAGCTTGGTCTTAACCTCTCAGAGTTTTCATTTCCTCTTTTGTGAGTAATAATACAACAATGTGGTAGGGTTGTTGGGGGGATAACATGAGATGATGTAGGCGAACTTCCTTGCACAAAATAGGTAAAAACAAATGGAAGCTATTATGAATAAGCTGCAAATATATGTGATTTAACTTGAATATTAAATAAACAATAACAGTGTTCACATAGCTTCCCTCCTAACTTATTTAGCTGTCTGATCAGATGTTATGTCAGGGAGGCCATTTCTGTCCATCCATATAAAATAACTTCTGCTCCATCTACCCCTAATCCTGCTTTATATTTCTTTGTAGCCAGTGACACTCCCTGCCATTGTGTTATGTGTTTATTTGCTTCTTGTCTGTCCTCCTCACTATAATGCATGGCAAATAAGATCCATTTTCTCCCCTTGAAGTGGAGATAAAGTATTTTTTGTCTGTTGTGTGCTTAATACCTAGAATAGGGTTTGGCATGGTAGGTGCTCAATAAACATTAGTTGAATGAATGGAAAGTTCATACTAATTAAGAGCAGTTGTGGCACAGTCCTTCTTGTACCTAGTATCATAGCCAGGTGACATATCAATAGCTAAGTTAACTGGTATTTTCTAATAGCTCCATGAGGGCCGTGATTCTGTAAAATCTGTTTGTTTACCACAGTGGTCCAGCACCTAGCACATAGTAAGCCCTCAATAAATATTTGATGAATAAATGGTGTATGTCTTTTCAACAAGTAAACATTCACTGAACCTTTGTTATTTGTTAGCATTGTGGTTGGCAATGTAGGTTTACACTGCTAAACATATGATGATAATCATATGTATATTCTACTCCATCTTGTATGGAAAACAGGCATGAAAACAAATTATTGCATGGAATTATAAGATCAAGAATAGAAAAGTGTACAAGAGATAAAGGGAGCACCATTTCACTCAAAGTGTGACTTGCTGACCACTGCTGGTCTATTTGGGCCAGTCCACAATGAATAAGTATAGAAATTGGGAGCATGTGTTTAGGAATAGCAATTTGGTGTTACTGCAACATTCTTATTGTACTCTACAGAAGTATTGATATATAACAGGCTAGAAATTTACAAAAAGAATCCACCAAAGTTTGAGAATTACTGGCATAGAGGAGGGAGTGACTATATTTGGGGAGATCATGGAACACTTCCCAGAGGAAGTGACCTTGACCTGGAATTTAAGACTTGAATAGGAGTTTGTCAGGAGCGCATGTCTCTGGTACTGAAAGCTTATACAGAGGTAGCAAAGTGTGACACTGTGTGATGTATTGGGGAACTATAACTCGTGGGACAAAGCTAAAGTGTAATTGTTTTGGCAGGAGAAGGGTGTTGTTACAACAGAGTTGGGCAAGGATCAGATGGGGGAAGACCTTATATGCTGTTGAGGAATGCAGTGTTAATTCTGGGGGTGAGGGGAACAGCAGGGAAGTCACATGATTAGATCTGAATTTAAGGACATCTCCTACCGTATCATAAAGAGCTCTAACCATATGTTCTATTTACTTTGATTCTTCCCATAGTAGGCTGGGTTTGTTCCTCTTCTATACTTATTATACCCTCAGTTGTTTATTTTCCTGACTAATAGAATGGGCAAAACTTTGGTGCCTATGAATTTTTCCAAACAATTTTCTCCTAAATCACAGCTTCAGTCACTGCAAATTCCTGGTCCTTCATCCGAGACTGGACACTAGCCCCAGCACCTAGCAGAGCCCCAAGGCAGACAGAGCAGGGCCAGGGCCTATGAGAGCTCAGAGTGGACACCCTGACACCAACAGCTCACATTCACTGGTGAAAATTGAATGTGGTGTTGCCTGTCCCCAGAGATTTTTATCCTCTGTTCCTAAGAGAAAATAAGGACTCTTCACTGATCTAATGGTATGAGGAAGTATGTAAGTCAATGGACAAAGGGGGTCAATTACAGAGTTTCATCCTAGTGCTGGGCCTCAAGATTGCACCCAGAACACTTTAGTTGACTTCTTATTTGCTAGCCTCCCCATATTGTGTTCTCCCAGTCATTCAAAATGCATGCATTGAGCATCTACTTGGCTGGCAGACTTCAGGGACTGGGGAGACAACAATGACACAAACCAGACCTGGCCCCTGCCCTCAGAGAACTCAACTGGAGCTCTCAAGAAGGACTCACGTGTTGCGGTTCTAGTATTGGAGCCACTTGTAACATAAAGAATGTTTAGTACAAGTCTGTTAACTCATTACATAATGATGGCACACAACTATTCAACCCAGGACCAGGCACCATTCTAAGCATTCCTGCACATGAGATCTTGAGATAGGGGCTGGTTTTATTTCCACAGTACAAAGGAAAGAAGTGAGACACAGAGGATTTAAGTAACTCAAAGTGAGTTAGGGATGGAGCTGGGATTTGAACCTTACTATTTGCTCTATAGAGCTTCCCAGGTGACTCAGTGGTGAAGAATCCACCTGCCAATAAAGGAGATGCAAGAGATGCAGTTTCTATCCCTGGGTCAGGAAGATCCCCTGGAGTAGGAAATGGCAACCCACTCCAGAATTCCTGCTTGGAAAATGCCATGGACAGAGGAGCCTGGTGGGCTACAGTTTGTGGGGCCACAAAGAGTTGGACATGACTGAGTGACGGGGCACACACACAGCACACACTTGCTCTGTGAGCTATGTTACACTAAAACCTAGTGAACGAAGCCCATGGCATCAGTGTTTTAGAGCGAGGACACCAAATAACTAGTTTAAATGATTTTCCTCTTTGCTTTTGTGGTCTCACTCATACCCTAAGTTTCTGCTTTGGCTTAGTCTAAGATGTAACTGACACTTTGATATCCAGAATATGCTTAACCTATAAAGTTGTTTTGTTCTCGTTAATGTGGAAAATGGGTGGTAGTCAAAGAAAGAATAAGCATTATCATTCTGCAAATAAAGATGAGTGCTTTGACTTGAAGGCCTGAGGGTTAAACAATTAAGACGCTCCAGACAGGACTTGGCTCACTGCACTGATGTACTTACCTACACACTGCTCTCCTCGCTTCTGATACCCAGGAGGGCATTGACAGGTGAAGGAACCTCGTAAATTGATGCACACTTGATCGGCTCTACAGTTGTGTGTCCCTGCAGTGCATTCATCTATGTCTGATAAAGACAAGAGCACAGAAAGAGTTTGAGTTGACTGTGGAGATGTTGGTATTTCCTCCATCTTTTTTGACATATTTTTCTTAAAGAAACCAAGTTTTCACTCTATTCTTAAAACATTACTCTGTAATACTGTTTTATTGGAAATGCTTAAAACGATAAATTATTTCAAATGTTCAGAAAGTAGTTTCATAGATGCCACTGTATATCACTTATTAATAGATTTAACAAATACTACATTCTGCCATGCATGCTTCAGTTCACTTTGTTTTGTTAAGAAATGAAACACTGGAGGTGTAACCAAAGCTTTACTCTATTCTCATCCCTTTATCCACCCACCTACTACCATCCTGGTAAGTATGAATCCTTCCTTGAGATTTTTTTCTTATAATTCATTGAACATATATGCACCCATTAGCATATATGGTATTGTTTTGGGTGTTTTAAAATGTTAAATTGTATGATACTTGCTTTTTCACCCAATATATCACATTTGAAATAATTTCTAAAAATTATTCTAAAAAATAATAAAATATATAATAATATATATTGTATATATTAATATATAATATAATGCAATGTATATAATATAATATAATATATAATAATATAAAATAATAATAAAATATTCTAATTATTTCTAAAAATTATTAGACCAATCTCTAAAAATCTGCCTAACACCTAGGTAAAAATCAAGCTTTAATGTTATGCATTGCTTGTTGCTGTTTTTTTGTGTGTGTGTGTGTAAACTTTAGCATAACATGGATGAATAAACTTTTCATTGCAGATTTCAAAATAAAAGGGATTAAATTTAATCATATTCCTCTAGGAGAGATAGGCTGGTGTAGTTTAAAATACATATTTTACCAAAGCATTTCACGTCTTGAAATAATTTACTAAATATACCTTAAGGAGTAGGTAGATTTAGTTTTAGAAAAGTAAAAAAATGTTCAGTTTGAGATCAACATGAATATGCATGGCATAGTCCCTTCACTGTTTACCTGAAACTACCACAACATTGTTAATCGGCTCTACCCCAATACAAAATAAAAAGCTTAAAGTCTGGGGAAAAACATGATGTGGATTTGTGTGTGTGCACTCCTATTGGAATAATTTATAAGTGAAATTTAGTTCTGCCTTCTCCACATCACCTTTGCATTCATTTGAATCTCTCATATTTATGAGGTTAAATAGCACAGATGAAAAGATTATGAAATTTTGGCATTCTTCAACAACTGAAGACTCTAAGCTTCATTTAAAAATATCTAAAATTTGTAATTCCTAGATGACAGATTTTGCATAAAAACTGAGAGAGGTTTTGGGGTGTCTGAATCATCACTGTGGTAGACCCGTGGAGGTGCTTTGGAGGAAATAGTGGGCCAAAAATCAGTACTGAAAATGAACCATCAATAATTAGAATTTATTCCTAAATCCTGCCTTCCTTTTAAGAGGCTCAGAGAGTTGCCCCAGGTGTATTGCCTTTCATCTTCCTTTATTTTCAAGCATAATTGCTGCACTTACACTACTCAGTATATTAATGTAGGAAGCTCAGGTTATAAGAGAGTTGTCCTCAGATATCGGCTTTGGTTAGCTGGGTGTGGAAAAGACAAGAGGGATTCTTTCCAAGAGAAAGAGGGAGGGGAGATAAAGAATCCCCGAGGGGTGCCTGGCTGTTTATTGGATAATAACCTATAAAAGCATCTACTTACATAATTCTTATTATCCGGGTTTAAAGTTCTGGCAAAATTTTTGTTATTATTTTTATGTCTGTTTTGAAAATTTTTATTACTATTTTCAAATCAGTGATTACAACTCTGTCCTTTCTAGGTACTATGCAAAGGTACGGCAATCTTTCTTTGAAATTATCTGCTTTTTTTGGTGTGTCTTTTATTATTTTCTCATATGCACTTGATGAAAACATGTCTACTGGGGTTTCTTCAGAGCTTTATGACTCGCTAATACAGAAATGACAGCAGAATTCCTATTGTTTTATGTCAAGAACATTTGCCAGCATTTGCAGTGATAACAGCCCTGAGAGATACAGCAATGTGAGATTCAGATGTGGCAAGTTTCCTCAGTACATGCTGGCAGAAGATCAAGGGCTTGGGTTGGCTGCTGCATTTTCTAAAGGAGGCCTCACCAGTGACTGTGGCTTTTCTTTCTGAGACATCCCTTTGCAAACTGCCTCCACCCCATTGCATTCCTGATGTGATTTCCTTCCTATTCTTTTTTTTTTTTTTTTTGTCCCCTTCAGTTCTCTTTGATAAATAGGCTAACATTTCCAGTGGAATTAATATATCATTAAATAGGTTTCATACATAAAAGTCGTGCTCCCTGGACCAGTTCCTTTTTAAGAGCCAGGTTTGTTTACCTTCTAAGAAGGATAATTTAATAAAAGTATTAGGTGAATTAAAGTAATTCAATAAAAAAAAACCCAAAAGGCAAATAAAATGCCACCATTTCTACTGCCACTATATTCTTTTCTCTGTCAATAACAAACAAAACTGAAACAGGATTTCCCTCACCTAGGATTGACTGGTGATATTTTTAATATACTTTCTACTTACCTGGATTCACTTTTAGTTTTAATTCTTTCAGATGGGAAAACTCCCTGAAATTCAATAAAACACAATTGTATGAAATCCCCTTTAAGAAATTATTTCAAAGGAGTCGAATGGATGCTTCATCTTACACCTTGAGCTGCATCTGCTAGTAAATGAACAGACTAAATTTTCCTTTATGGCTTTTCTGACTAGGGTTTAGAATATTTATCTCCTTTTCTCTTTGCAAGTTATGTAATGCTGAAGGATGTGTAGATAAACCAGATTTTCCTGAACTATCTTCAATAAGACTGTAAATTTGTTGGTTTATTTAAATAACATGGTTTTATTAATTTGAAAGTTGTTCTTTGAGATCTTGTTATTGTTTATTCACACATGTATACAAAATCATGCAAAAATCATTTTACGTTGTTAAACTCTTTTATGCTTATCTTTTCTACTTGTATGCATCTAAAATATACTACTATGCTAGAAACTCAAAGCAGAATATCCATCTCTGTGCAGATGCACCAGCAGACCTGGCTTTCCCAGGTATGTTTATAAAAGTCCTCTGTGGTGGGAATACCTTACTCACAAAAGCAATTCTTTATTCATAAGGGAAACTACTCAGGTCAGTCACAGTTTCCCTGATAATCTAGGAAACAGTACTCTGGGGAGAGGAGTTTTTGTGTTGCTTTTAAACGATTTGTAAGTTATCTTTGACAGTTCAGCTCACTAGGTTCTTTAGGTAGACAGTTATCACGTTTCTTGGGCCTTGAAACCAAGTTCTTTGAGGACAAGGTCTTTGTATTACTTTTTTTTAATGTATTCCTAGAACCTTACAGAGTCCATGAAACATGATGGGTTTTCAAAACATAATTGTACAATAAATGGAAGAATGAATCAAGGTTGTTTGCTAAGAATGGATGCCTATGGTTTAAAGAAAGTAGGGTCAGTGTTTTATCTCACAGAACTAAACATTTACAAGACAGAGTAACAGGCAAAATGTAAGAAACACACCAAAATGTCAGCAAATGGAAATGGCTATAAAGCAACGGAGTAGAGAAATACAGAAGCTAGAAAAGAAAAAGGCAGCATCAGAGGTGGAAGGCTGGCCCAAGGAGGTGAATTTTGAGCTGCATTTTGAAACAGGTAAGGTATGTGGACTGGCAGAAATAGGCGGCTAGGGGTTTTCTTGGTGGCTCAGTGGTAAAGAATCTGCCTGCCAATTCAGGAGACATATGGTTTTGGTCCCTGGTCAGGGGAAGATCTCACATGCCATGAAGCAAATAAGCCCATGTGCCACAACTACTGAGCCTGTGCTCTAGAGCCCAGAAGCTGCAGACTGCTGAAGCTCACACACCCTGAAGCCTGTGCTCCACAACAAAAGGAGCCACTGCAATGAGAAGCCCACACACTGCAACTAGAGAGAAGCCTGTGCTGCAATGAAGACCCAGCACAGCCAAAAATAAATAAAACAACACATGTGAAAAAAATTTAAAAAGAAAAAGAAATAGGAGGCTATTTCTAAGCAGAAGGGAGATCACATTAGAAAATGCTGATAAGATAGAAGTGGTTTGCATGAGAATGGCAAACAGCTGGAGTCAGCATGGCTGGAGGTACTGTGTATGAGGAGTTTGGTGCAGTGCCTGGTTAAAGGCGCTCATAAAATGGTAACTCAACTCATGAGCAAAATTCAAGGCCTTAAATGTGTGATTGGGCTCCCCAGGTGGTACAGTGGTAAAGAATCCACCTGCCAATGCAGGAGATGCAAGAGATGTGGGTTCAATCCCTGGCTTGGGAAGATATCCTGGAGGAGGAAATGGCAACCCTCTCCAGTATTCTTGCCTGGAAAATCCCTATGGACAGAGGAGCCTGGCGGGCTACATTCCATGGGGCTGCAAAGAGCTGGACACGACTGAGCACGGCACAGAGCACAGAGCAAAGGTGTGATCAGAGTTTAGACTGAACACCACAGGAAGCAGCTCTGAACTACGTAGACACAGCCTAATGTAAACATTACCAAAGTACAAAATAATAGAATGTGCTTCCTAAAATATCACGACACATAAATCAACTCACATTTCATCATTCTAATGTATTAAGAATAGCTAATGGCAATATTTGGTGATTCCCTCATTTTTCAAAAATGTGCCCACACTCTCCCTTCCAGTGATTTATACCATTGTAGGTCTCTCTCTTGCTGACTTTGGCATCATCACTGCGTTAAATAATCCAGCTGATCTTCGCTCAGCTCTCACTCCTAGCCTCTTTATCGCACTGATCCCCAGTCTATAGAACTGCATATTTGGTTTTCTGTCAGAGTTAGTAGAGGCAACTGTGTCCACATCTCTGTGGTGTCCATTAAGTCCCTGCTTAGGCCCTCATTCTCTATGTTTTTGGCTCCTGCCCTTCAGTATGACTCATATTTCCCAAACCCCTGACTCATGCTGCTTTCTCTCTCTTATGCAACATTTTAATCTTTGCAATGTTCTTTCCATAATTTGATAACTTACCACGACACGGAGTTACTTCAGTGTGTTTTCATGGGCAAAGACTTTGTGTACCTTAAATGTTCTATATTACCACTTATACTTTTCTTGTGCTGCTTTACATTAAGGGAATAATTTAGAACTACTTTGGAATAAACCACCATTCACCAGATGTTGTATTTGATGAGAATACACTGAAATAGGAATAAGGGGACTGAAATTATTATTCTATCACTGCCTCTGTGATCTAGGGCCATGACATCAATTCCTTTCCTGTTTCTCTGTCTGTAAAATGGACTGTTTGTCCTTAACGATATGCAAAGATTTTTAAAAGTTCAGAATTTTCAAAATACAGCTTTTTAATTCCAGACCATAAATCCTTAGAGTAAAATAACCAGATCTTTACTAGTTCTGAGTGGGCCACTGTAAATATTATTTGATAGCAAAGAAAAGGTAATGGTTAAATTCAAGTTGCTGCTATTTCATGATCTTTGTGGATCTAAAACCTTATTATGTCTTCCCTGACAATACTAATTTAACCTCATAAATGGAGTGAAGTAGGAGAAAAAGGTCAAGATTCATATTTGCTGTAAGGAGGAGTTACTTTACTCCTGGCTGCTTTCGTCCCTCCCTCCCTCCCCCTTTCTTTCTTTTCTACTTTTTTCTTTCTTTTTTTTCTATAGTGACAGGATAATAAATTAGTTCCCAGCAAAGTACACTTTCTACTTAATCTATGAAACTGTTTGAAGAAAAGAGATTCATTGGGTGAAGATCTTATATTTATTTTGGATATTAATCTTATTTTCAATACAATCCTGGAAGGTAGCATCTATTTCAGCAAGTGCTGAGGCATTGCTATTTTATTGCTGTTTTATCCATTAATGACTATTGATAGTGATAGCCTGAGTAATAAAGGCATTATATTATGTTGCCTGAAATCTGATTAAAGATAAGATGTGTAATATTTTATATGACTTCATATACAAATTTGTTAAAATTCTAAAATTAACTGGTGTAAAAATAGGTAAATATTTAATAGTATTTAAACATCTATTATTTGTTTAGGAAACAGACCTACAAGCCTCTGATTTCATCCTAATAACAATCCTGTGGAATAATGGTCTCATTATCCACAATCTTTGGATGAGGCAGGAGGATGCCACTGAAATATAGGTTGGTAAGTGACCTGCTCAAGGTAACACAGAACAGAGAAGTCTCAGAGTCAAGAAAGATTTCTCTTTTGCTTCTGTAATTTAGGTCTCTAGAAAAACTTATTTCTTAAGATTTCTGGATAGTAGAAGTTCTACTGTATATATATACATATATAAAAATATATATATATTTCTTATATATAATATAAATATATAATTTTTCTTAGAATTAAAGAGAGGGTTGTTAATCATTAGGGCATTGATTCCTCCTTTGCATTTTTTTGCTCCATCGGAGTAACATTCATAGCTCTCCAAGTCTTCCGTTTCCCTCCCCAGTTCTTAGCCAATTATCAACAATTTTTGTCAAAGACTTTCTATTTCCCTTGCTGCTTCTTTAATAGTACTGGAATCAGATTTATCTGGGACAGATGCCCAGTTCTAGTTAGCTTTTCACCCTTCTGAAATTATCAGCTAGAATTCACCCAAGCTAAGCAGTTCTAGTGGGGAAAATAAATACTGACATTGAGTAACAAAAGAGGACTGTCTTTGTTGATGGCCAGCAGTAGATTTATAGTTCTAGATTCTTATCTGTTCTGGCAAGACAGATTGTTAATAGTTTGGTGCGCTTTAAATGATAAACAAAAATATCACCAAAATCAAGAAATATTAGCTTCCCAGATAGTTCATTTGTTCGTTTTAGAAGAGTAGTGAATCAACTATACTGGAAGTCCTTGGTACTGCACTGTGTTCTAACAGAACCTTGAAATGTGCTATTACCATGTGGAAAAGTCATGGTACGTGTGCTTGGAGTTGCCTTGTCAGCCCCGATAGCGGATTCGCACTACAGATGACCTTCTCTCACCTAGCTTCCTCTGTCTAGAGGTGTTCATTTGCAAGATGTTGGATGAGATTAGACATGAGGTTCATGCCTAACCTCATGAATTCATATCTAACATTCATGAATGTGGGGGAGAAAATCAACTGGTAAACATAAATGATCAACTTGTGACTCATCTCTGCTACAAACAAACCAAATGGACCAATCAGGCCAAAACAAGGACTCAAAGACCTTAATCCTCATTCTTTAGCTCTTTTTGCACACTTTCAAAGTGAAGCTTATTGCTTTTAGAATCTTAAGGGAAATATATTTTCTACTGATAAATGGTTGTTAATTGTCAGGAGTGTTCTCTGGAATCTCTGTGAATATGTCACATCCAGGTAAACTCTCTTTTTTCTTCTTAAACTTAATAATCCATTAGAAATATTTGAGAAAAGATGACCCTGGTATTTGAATGGTATTACAATCAGTCATTAATCTATAATCAATCATTAATACAGTGGAGGTAAAACTATTTTGAAACAAGCAGCACCGTCAGTCTTTGTTCTAGGGTGGCTCAATACCAGGAATAAAGGATTCTGTGTGAAAGTTCAAGCCCATCCCATACATGTCAAGGACCTACTTCACACTGAATGGCCTTCAGAGGAGTTGTGATCCCATCTTATTAGGGGATGCCTTTGCCTTGACTGAGAAGGGAATGGCAACCCACTTCAGTATTCTTGCCTGGAGAATTCCATGGACAGAGGAGTTCGGTGGGCAATGTCCATGGGGTCACAAAGAGTTGGACATGACTGAGAGATTTTCCCACACTTGCACTAATATTTCAATTGTGTTTTCTGGTGCCCCACTACTTCATCTTGCCCCTCCCACCTCCCTCCTATTTCCAGCTCCAGATCACACCACTGGAGAGTGATGAACTGATTGGAGACTGAGTACATTCAAAGGAGTCCACCATGCCTTCCCTGAGCACTGTGATTTGACTCCTGGCCCCAGTCCTTGAGGCCTTAACGGCCAGATTAGTCAGCCTCTCTAGCCCAAGGCACACACATTCCTGGCTTACTCCTTCAGCCCAGTCATCACTTGAGGTCACATAAGCCGCTGGCTATGGCAATGCCAATTATAACAAGCATGGCTTGAAGACCTCCTAATTGTATGAGAGCAATTACATTATACTTGTTGTTCATTTAACAATAAACAGCTTTTGGGCCCACTAAATTGAGGCATACTACTAAATTTGCTGAATGTAACTTGGCAATACTTCTCCAAATCATTAACTGCCTAAGACTTTGAAAATAAAGTATATCTTTGTGCCTCTTGCCTTCAGAGCATGTTCCGTTCTTGTGTGTACTTTCCTACCCATTTCATTACACTGTACTTATGATGCTTCTGCATAATGTTTCCCCATATGCCTGAATGCCCTTACAGTTTTCTGAATTCCAAATGGATAGGTAGGATGAAGTGAGTGAGGGGTGTGACACCAAATTTGTACTAAATTTCCTTTTGTTTTTCATTCAAAATTTCAGCACAATGAAAAGCAATGAAAGGATAAATATGTGTGTAAATCTTAATGAATACTGACTTTATAAAATAAAAATAGTAAAGTCTTTCATGATTTATAAAAAATTAGAATTAAAATACATGGGAATAAAGGGCATATGCTGGCAGGAATATAAATGGAGTTTAAGTATTTTAAAGTCCTGCTATAGTCTGGGAAGAGGTAAAACAAATAAATAAAACCAATTTGTTCTGGACTTCGATAAGTCAAGGGTATATGTTAAAGTATTCCTTAGGGAAAGCACTAAAGGAATAGTAAAAGAGTATAAAACTCAAATCTAATACAGGGGAGAATGGAATAATACAAAATAGTCCATCATTGTAGTTAGAAAGCAAAAAAGAAAGGAAAGAGAAACAAACAATAATATGCAGAATGAAAAAAAGGGCAAATAGTAAAATGGTAGCTTAAACCTAAACTTATCAATAATTACATTAGAGGTAAGTGAATTAAATGCTGTTATGAAAACAAAAAGTTCTTAAAACAAAACCCAAATATGCTGTTTCAAGAGAAGTGATTTAAATATAAGGACACAGGTAGATTAAAGAAAAAGATGGAAAATATACTATGTAAACACTAGCCAAAAAAAGTTGGCTTTGCAATATTAATATCAGACAAAGTTGACTTTAAGGAAAAAAAGATTAGAAAGGATAAAAAATAATATTGCACTCATCTCACACACTAGTAAAGTAATGCTCAACATTCTCCAAGCCAGGCTTCAGCAATATGTGAACCGTGAACTTCCAGATGTTCAAGCTGGTTTTAGAAAAGGCATAAGAACCAGAGATCAAATTGCCAACATCCACTGGATCACTGAAAAAGCAAGAGAGTCCCAGAAAAGCATCTACTTCTACTTTATTGATGATGCCAAAGCCTTTGACTGTGTGGATCCCAATAAACTGTGGAAAATTCTGAAAGAGATAGGAATATCAGACCACCTGACCTGCCTCTTGAGAAACCTATATGCAGGTCAGGAAGCAACAGTTAGAACTGGACATGGAACAACAGACTGGTTCCAAATAGGAAAAGGAGTACGTCAAGGCTGTATATTGTCACCCTGCTTATTTAACTTATATGCAGAGTGCATCATGAGAAACACTGGGCTGGAAGAAGCACAAGCTGGAATCAAGATTGCCGGAAGAAATATCAATAACCTCAGATATGCAGATGACACCACCCTTATGGCAGGAGGTGAAGAGGAACTAAAAAACCTCTTGATGAAAGTGAAAGAGGAGAGCAAAAATGTTCGCTTAAAGCTCAACATTCAGAAAACTAAGATCATGGCATCTGGTCCCATCACCTCATGGCAAATAGATGGGGAGACAGTGGAAACAATGTCAGACTTTATTTTTTGGGGCTCCAAAATCACTGCAGATGGTGACTGCAGCCATGAAATTAAAAGACGCTTACTCCTTGGAAGGAAAGTTATGACCAACCTAGATAGCATATTAAAAAGCAGAGACATTACTTTGCCAACAAAGGTCCGTCTAGTCAAGGCTATGGTTGTTCCAGTGGTCATGTATGGATGTGAGAGTTGGACTGTGAAGAAAGCTGAGTGCCAAAAAATTGATGCTTTTGAACTGTGGTGTTGGAGAAGACTCTTGGGAGTCCCTTGGACTGCAAGGAGATCCAACCAGTCCATCCTGAAGGAGATCAGTCCTGGGTGTTCATTGGAAGGACTGATGCTGAAGCTGAAACTCCAATACTTTGGCCATCTCATGAGGAGAGTTGACTCATTGGAAAAGAGCCTGATGCTGGGAGGGGTTGGGGGCAGGAGGAGAAGGGGACGACAGAGGATGAGATGGCTGGATGGCATCACCGACTCGATGGGCATGAGTTTGATTAAACTCCGGGAGTTTGTGATGGACAGGGAGGCCTGGCGTGCTGTGATTCATGGGGTCGCAAAGAGTCGGACACGACTGAGCGACTGAACTGAACTGAACTGCATGATAAAAGTTTAGTTCACCAGACAAATGTAGAAATTCTAAATGTAACTGCATTTAATCACATAGCCTCAATATAGATAAAGCAAACATGAATCAAACTAAAGGGCAAATGTCTATATACAGTAAAAGATTTTAACAATCTTTCCCAGTAACTAAAAGAATAAACACACATTTGCAAAAATGAATAGAAAATATGAATAACATGGATAAAAACTTTGAACTGACATATATAGAACACTGTACAGAATATATAGCCTTTTCAAATATTGAGAAAGCATTAATGGAAAATAACTATATGCTGGTCTTACGTCTAAATAAACTACAAAAATTGCAATATATTCTCTAACTGCAAGGCAAGTAAGATAGAAACAGCAGCAATAATGATGACAACACCAGAAAAATCACTCTCTTTTGGAAAAGAAGACATACACTTCAAAAGAGCTCATGATTTAAAGACAATAACAAAATTGAAATTTAAGACTATTTCAAACTAAGTGAAAATGAAAATGTTACTTATCAAAGCCTGAGGGGGGGGAAATGCCAGCCTTTAAAAAGGACTATAGCCCCTCCTCTCCTTACATCATCCTTATCTTCCCCCAACACTGTACCCAGTTTATAAGATCAGATTTGTATCTGAGCTAGTCTGCTGTGAGAGTGACTTGAGGATTTTGAAGGGCTGCTTAAAGAAGAAGGAAAAGATCTTGATTATGTCTTTCCAAAGAGCAGAACTAGAATAAACAGGCAGAAATCTGAGGAAGGCAGATTTTAGTTCAGTGAAAGAAAAAAATATTGTGGTCCTTGAACATTTTAAGGTATTAAGAGATAACGAGGTTCCTATCACTGGAAATATGGAACTGGTGTAACTTTAATCCCAGTAGTGTGTGTGTATATGTGTGGCAGGGGCAGGGGTGGGATTTGACCAGTTATCCGTGTTTAAAGATGGTGTTAAGGTACTGCATGCAAATAGTAACAGTTTCTGAATCTGGATGGTGGGTGATCAATGTTCATTGTATCATACATTCAACTTTAAACTTGAAAATTTTGATAAAAAACACTGAAAAATAGGTGCTGCATACCCCAGTGTAGAAAGTTGTGAGGAATTCAATAAGATTGAATATCTATACTTTCTCTTTTTGACATATGGTGTACATATATATATCTTTGTATATACACAATATATATTGTGATGTTTACTTTTATACTTTTATAATTTTTCCTCTAACATCTGAAAAACTTGCTCTATGACAAAATATAACAAGGAAAGATCTCATCTTAAGTGTTTTATTTTTCATTCTTTCTTCCTTGAGCAAAGAAGTAGTTAAGAAATCCTAGACTAAATAAAAAAAAAAAGAAATCCTAGACTTGTTATTATACTAATATATACTATATGCTATACTGTACTATATTATATAATATACTATATATATAGTATATATAGTTTACTAACAAATACTAACAAAATATATACAGTATACTAACAAATTCCTTGTTAGTTTTAAGAATTTTTCAGGAAGGAAGACTCTGCAGGCTTTATCATATTAAGGCAGAAGATTATTCAGTGTTCAAAATGTTAAATGCAAGCAACTATCAGCTTGTGCCCAAGTGTTTCATGTGCCATCATACCAAGTAAGATTTGACTTTTTTGTTTTGTTCCAAACTGATACTGTAGTTACCATTTCCTCCAAATTATTCATGAATTATCATGCATACTTGAATTTAATTTGCTGATAAATTGTGTTTGACCTACATAAACTATGGGATATCCCCTTACGCAGTGTTAAAACACTTTTAGTGATGTGAAGCAATAGCATTCAAATAACTCCTGATTATTAGTTCAAAGAGTACCTAAAGGCAATAGGGGACAAAATAAGATCAGTTCAGTTCAGTTCAGTCGCTCAGTGGTGTCCGACTCTTTGCGACCCCATGAATCATAGCATGCCAGGCCTCCCTGTCCATCACAAGCTCCCGGAGTTTAATCAAACTCATGCCCATCGAGTCGGTGATGCCATCCAGCCATCTCATCCTCTGTCGTCCCCTTCTCCTCCTGCCCCCAACCCCTCCCAGCATCAGGCTCTTTTCCAATGAGTCAACTCTTCTCATGAGATGGCTAAAGTATTGGAGTTTCAGCTTCAGCATCAGTCCTTCCAATGAACACCCAGGACTGATCTCCTTCAGGATGGACTGGTTGGATCTCCTTGCAGTCCAAGGGACTCCCAAGAGTCTTCTCCAACACCACAGTTCAAAAGCATCAATTTTTTTGGCACTCAGCTTTCTTCACAGTCCAACTCTCACATCCATACATGACCACTGGAACAACCATAGCCTTGACTAGACGGACCTTTGTTGGCAAAGTAATGTCTCTGCTTTTTAATATGCTATCTAGGTTGGTCATAACTTTCCTTCCAAGGAGTAAGCATCTTTTAATTTCATGGCTGCAGTCATCATCTGCAGTGATTTTGGAGCCCCCAAAAATAAAGTCTGACACTGTTTCCACTGTCTCCCCATCTATTTGCCATGAGGTGATGGGACCAGATGCCATGATCTTAGTTTTCTGAATGTTGAGCGTTAAGCCAACTTTTTCACTCTCCTCTTTCACTTTCATCAAGAGGTTTTTTAATTCCTCTACACTTTCTGCCATAAGGGTGGTGTCATCTGCATATCTGAGGTTATTGATATTTCTTCCGGCAATCTTGATTCCAGCTTGTGCTTCTTCCAGCCCAGCGTTTCTCATGATGCACTCTGCATATAAGTTAAATAAGCAGGGTGACAATATACAGCCTTGACGTACTCCTTTTCCTATTTGGAACCAGTCTGTTGTTCCATGTCCAGTTCTAACGGTTGCTTCCTGACCTGCATACAGGTTTCTCAAGAGGCAGGTCAGGTAGTCTGGTATTCCCATCTCTTTCAGAATTTTCCACAGTTTATTGTGATCCACACAGTCAAAGGCTTTGGCATAGTCAATAAAGCAGAAATAGATGTTTTTCTGGAACTCTCTTGCTTTTTTGATGATCCAGCGGATGTTGGCAATTTGATCTCTGGTTCCTCTGCCTTTTCTAAAACCAGCTTGAACATCTGGAAGTTCTCGGTTCACATATTGCTGAAGCCTGGCTTGGAGAATGTTGAGCATTACTTTACTAGTGTGTGAGATGAGTGCAGTTGTGCGGTAGTTTGAGCATTCTTTGGGATTGCCTTTCTTAGGGATTGGAATACTGTTCCCTAAAGCTATGACCTGGTGAGTTTTGATGCTAAAGATTTCTCAAGCTAGCATATAAATAGTCTTTGGACTTTTTAAATGAGTTTGGGGCATTTTACCCTCCATTTCCATTAGAAGCAAAAATACTATATATCCTCTGAAATCTCTCTCAGTTTTAAAAATCTGAAATTAAAGCTCACTTTGCTGAATTCCTGAATGCTGTTGTAAAACGGATTCATTTTCCAGCTCTTATCGCTTCTACCCTTTCTAACACACAATATTTGATCCTGGAAAACCTGAAAAACATGGTCTTGCTTCTTGAGAGCCATGCCTGTTTCTTCGTCCCTTATTTTTCATTTTCCCCTCCTCCTAATCTGTAGAATCAAAGGAGGATTTAAAATGGACTCATCTTTCTGAATAGGATTAAATGGCTCTGTTAACAGAGGGGGATGCATAGAAAGTTCTCTTCAATGTTTAGGCAGTACTGTATACCTGTAAAGTTACATACCTGCCCAGAATTTAGAGAAGCTTAATGCTTGATTGCCAGCTTAAAACTCTGAAAAAACATCTTGTGGGGAAACATGCCCTGTACACAGTTTCTGTCTGTAGACTACAAAGGAAGGTGAACCTGTGCCAGTTATGTGTTAAAGGTAGGTGCCAAACTTAGTCTTTAAGAGAATTTCTTGGCATGAATAAACACAGATAAAAAAAATGTCTATGTTCTTAGATCTGTTATATACACTTAAAATGGTTACCGCATGGAGCACATCCATAGAGTCTATCATATTCCAAGTTTTCATTTTAGAAGAAAAATGGAAAAATTGAGTAATTCATATTGTTAATTTTAAAATTAGCCTAGAATTATTTCTCCCTAGAACTATAACAATTTGTTTATGGAAACCTTTAAATGAAAACCTTTGACTTCAGGCACATATGTGGTCAATGTGGATGACTGTGAAGCTGCCAGATAGCTGTAAGGATGGTCCCCTATCAGTGACCTTCAACTACTGATCTCTTTCCATGGCTTTTTGAATTTGAATAGCCATACTATTTTCTCACTACATAGTATTTTTAAGTTTTAAATTGTTTTACTTGAGATTGTTTCTTTCTTTAGTTGCTTGTGCTAGATTTTTTCCTAGCCTTATTATACCAAGAATTAAGAGTTTCTGGGAGGACTCAATCTTTTTAGAAAGTCTGAGAACCACAGAATACATTTTTCCCCTGTGCACCTCCCTGACAGAAAGATATGAAATATGATTGAGATAGAAGAGTGGGTAAGATAATGGGATTTGGAGTCAAACAAGTCTCAGTTCAAATCCAAGCAACACCATGTTTTTGGTATGTGTCAGGGGAGAGTCATTTAACTTTTCCAAGTCTCACTGCCATGCCTGTCAAGTAAGGATAATATGCATTTCATTAGGTTCTTGTGAGGATGGACTGAAGTAATACACATCTCAAATGGCACCTCATTGACACTAAGGGCTCAATAAATTGTATTTAACACTGTGAGGTTTTTATATGTTGTTGTACATCAGGGTGGTACTTCTGTTATAGACAAGTGGAAGGAAGCAAGAAAACTGCAGATGTCCTGGTATATAATTATACATCCTATCTTGGTTTCCTTGCTCAGTGTCATATTTTGAATGTGGTGGTCATGACTGAAATTCAATTAGGAGGAACAACCATAGCATCGCATGACTTCCCTTCCTTTGGCATATTCCAGATACATGGATGCAAGAACAGGCAAAATCACCCTTTCTTTCTCAAAGTTATTTCTCATTAGGGAAATTGAAACATTCACACAAATGTGATCTGGCAAAACAGAAAGAGTCTACATCATTTGCATTTCATATTTTGAGATATGAAAGGACAGTTGGTGGCAATAGGACCCATCCACAGAAATGGAGTATTAATGTTTATGAAGTATTAATGTCTATTAATGTTTAGCAAACATAGCTTTAATTGGCACTCTAATTAGAACCTATGTGTAATTATGAGAGATTTGAAAAAACTGTGAAAAATACAAATTTTAGAAGCAATTTTTATTATATTTGTGGGAGACCTGGGTTTGATCCCTGGGTTAGGAAGATTCCCTGGAGGAGGGCATGGCAACCTACTCCAGTGTCCTTGCCTGGAGAATCCCCATGGATAGAGGAGCCTGGAGGGCTACAGTCCATGGGTCGCAAAGATTCAGGCATAACTGAATGACTAAGCACAGCACATGTCAAGGATATGGTCATCATTTCTCAAGGTGCTGATGAAATTATAAATCAGAACTAGAGAATAGATGGGGAATTTTTTCAAACATGTGGGAAAAGCTACATGTAAAGTCATGACAAATATTTCTGGGTGTTTGTTCATTAGGGACAAGGCTCAGCATTACATTCTAAGATGAAGGCATCAGGTGCTTAACTTCTCAAATGAGGAGATTTGAGGAATCTCCACAAGATATAATGGTGATCTATATCATTTGTAGTTAATGAAATATCCATTCAATCATATTATACAGGAATGTTTGATCTGGAGCCAATTTTTATTGGTTAAAAGTTATGCTATTAATAAAACAAAAATACATGGTATATGAGAAAAATAAACTTGGGAAAATTAATTTTTGTTCCTTTGGATACCAAATGACCTCCAAATGCTTTCACTATATCCATATATAAATTATATAGGTGCATATGATAAATTCTTGTTCTCATATTAAAAGTAAAACATAGAAAATTAATAGGAAAAATTAAAGAATTTAAAGCCTGAGGGAAAACACTATGCTTACAGTGACAGTGTGACAAATCAGCAAGTGACAAGGCTGACTTCCTTCTCTGTTGTCTTATTAATCCCACCTTTTCCCATCCTGCATTTCTGACTCTTCCTATTTCAGTGTTCAATCTTGCATTTCAGCTCAGTTCTGTTGCTCAGTCGTGTCCGACTCTTTGCGAACCCACGTACTGCAGCACACCAGGCTTCCTGGTTCATCACCAACTCCCAGAGCCTGCTCAAACTCATGGCCATTGAGTTGGTGATGCCATACAACCCTCTCATCCTCTGTTGTACCCTTCTCCTCCTGCCTTCAATCTTTCCCAGCATCAAGGTCTTTTCCAATGAGTCAGTTCTTCCCATCAGGTGGCCAAAGTATTGGAGCTTCAGCTTCAGCATCAGTCCTTCCAGTGAATATTCAGGACTGATTTCCTTTAGGATTGACTGGTTGGATCTCCTTGCAGTCCAAGGGACTCTCAAGAGTCTTCTCCAATACCACAGTTCAAAAACATCAATTTTTCGACACTCAGCTTTCTTTATGGCCCAACTCTCATATGGAAAAACCATAGCTTTGACTATATAGACCTTTGCCGGCAAAGTAATGTTTCTCCTTTTTAATATTCCGTCTAGGTTTGTCATAGCTTTTCTTCCAAGGAGCAAGCATCGTTTAATTTCATGAATGCGGTCACCATCTGCAGTGATTTTAGAGCCCAAGAAAAGAAAGTCTCTCACTGTTTCTATTATTTCCTCATCTATTTTCTATGAAGTGATGGGACCAGATGCCATGATCTTCATTTTTTGAATGTTGAGTTTTAGGCCCACTTTTTCATTCTCCTCTTTCACTTTCATCAAGAGGCTCTTTTCCTCTGCTTTCTGTCATAAGGGTGGTATAATCTGCATATCTGAGGTTATTGATATTTCCCCTGGTGATCTTGATTCCAGCTTGCATTTGTAGTTGATCTTGTATTTGCCCTTTCTTAATTTCACCTCAGTCGGGCAGACCATTCTTTTACCTTGAGAATTCTGATTGATGCCACATCCAAGGGTAGCGTGAGGATCTCCTACCAGTGCAGGCCTTGGGCACTGTTGCTTTAGCAATGGTTTGTGAGTGTTGTTTCCTTGACCCAGGGCTGTGACTCTCCAGTGCACCCCTCAGGGGCTCAGCAGTCTGTCCCTGCCATCTCCATCACTTCAGTGAGGTGATCTGCTGCTACCCAGGTCCCCAGAACCCCAACACCAGCAACAATCCTGTGACTAATGCAAATGCACACAGATGTCAATAAAATGCAGAAGGTCTATATAACTGTATGAACCTCACTATAATATAACAGGTAATTTCATATAAAAACTAGTCTTTTCATCAATATCATCTTGTATGACCCTCAGTATCAGCCAGGCTACATATTTCCATGGTGCAAACACATGTTACCACTTGTCTGTCTTTGCCCACGAGCCTCTCCCCAACCCTTCTACCTTAACAGGATAGATTGTCCTTTTATCCAGTATATATCCACCTTCCTGAAGCTTCTTTTCCCAGGTTCCTTTGCCCAATGTAAGATGATTGCAGAAAGTAACCTGTCCAGTTGAGCTCTGGGACTGCTATATCCACAAATTATCCTTGTTAAGAAACAGGAATAGCAGTATACTTGCTACCTCTGTAAAATCAACTGTCTTGGAGAGTTCTTGGTGACAGCTGCCCCTATCCCCTCCTGCTTAACTAGACTCACCTTAAGGATGAAGGAGTGCCTCTGGCACTATGTCTGGCTTAGGGTCCTAAATAAGTTTTTCTCTGACTACTGAATTCTGGCACACTCCATTAGGAAAAACTGGCAGCTGAATAACCGTAGGCACACATCAGTGGCCTATATAATTTTATAGCCTCAATTTATTGAAGGTACCAATTGAGCTCTCCATTAGATTTGATGTGTAGATTCTAGCACTATTATATTATAAAGTGGCAAAACACTTAAGATAAATTACACTCGATACTTCCATGGCATTTATACAATTATATTGTCACTACAACAATTTTTTTTATAAGGCTAGGGATGCTATGCCAAATAAGGTGAATGTGTGGAAACTCTTGTAGCTTCTGCAAAGTTACAGAGAGGTTGAGTTACAATTTTATTTTCAAACTAGTTTTCCAGTAAGTTTTAGTACAAATTTTAAGATGGAACAGATCTCAAGTAGTAAAAATCCTTTAAGAGTTTACTGTTATATTCTGTGTGGATAAAATCATAATGGCCTGGAACAATGACTAAATGCTGAGTGGAATTTTAAGGCTGGATTTGACTTTATAAGCTTTTCCTTGAGCTAAGGTATTTTCCCCACTGTGTTATGTTTGATAAAGACTGAAACTTATAAACAGGACTGTGCCATTTTTATAATGAACTTCATACTTAATTTGCCTTTGTAGCACTGGTATGAAATGAAGAATTAAACCAGTTCTAATTAGCTACAATAAAATTATCTCACCAGGTTAACAAATTTATAATTTAGAAATAAGTTTTAAAAGCAAATGATGTGTTTGCCTTTTCTGTAAGCAAACCTGATTATGTCACCTCCCACCTATCTTCAGGATGAAATCCAAACTTTTTAACAGGACGTCCATGCCCCTTCCTGATTTGACTTACTTATCATCTTAAATGCTCACTGAACTATACAGAGCACTTATCTCTTCTGTATTCTACTTAATGACTAGCAACTGCTGTTCCTTCTGCATAGAACATTTTTTCTCTTTCCCTCCATCCCTTCCCCTAGTTCATTAAAGGCTAATCCCCACAACTTCCTAAGACTGAGGTCTGGTGGTACATTCTCTGGGAAGTTTCTGAAATGGGACTCAAAATGTCACATTGCTATTACTGTCTTCTTGCTCAGACTGTGAGCTCTTTGTGGCCAGGCATCATAAGCTTTCATCCTTGTATTCTCAACACCTACTATACTTTGCACACAGTAGTTACTCAACTCAGGCTTGTTGAATAATCTCACACTTTGAAATTATGCTTAGGGATCTAGCTATTGGATAACTCTGTGGTCTTGTGCCATCTCCCACACTATAAGTAACAAAGCAAATGTTAAACTATTTGTACATCCCATCTTATTATTCCAAAATCCAATATAATTAAAAGCAAATATAGACAACTAACATTTCATCTCCAGGAGACTCACTCTTGAAAAGCATAAGCATGACTGTTGTTTATGAAGTGTTCCAGAATGGACACTTAGAACAATAAATAGACAAGCCAGGTGTTTTGTCTTTGCAAAATTCTAGCTGTGAGTAGATCTTCAAAAAAACCAAAACCAAAACAAAACAACCACCCCCAACCAAATACTATCAAGACTTAGTGATCTCTAAATCTAGTTAAAATTCCTCTGGATTACTCTATAGGCTAAACTATATAGTCTTATGGTTTTAAGTTCTTGCTGTATTAGTTTAGCAATCTAGCCTCACTCCCATGCTAAAATTTCTGTTCCCCGTTTTGTATTTTTAAGCGAAGATCATTTTTAGCTGGAAAATGCATTTCCCATGCATATTCTCATGACATATCATGAGAACTTGTTGCTCTCCTCTGTTTATAGTCAGATTACTCCTTTAGTTTATGCTTATTTACAAAATGGATGATAGGAGATTCACAGGGGAGACTGGGCCTATCGATAATTGCCTCCTGCCATAATTTTCTATAACTGCAAAACCCTTACTTAATTAGGGTATGACTCTACTTCAGTTGTATTCACTGCATATTTCAGTGTCACAGACTTAAATATGTTAAATAAGAGAAACTGTTGTTAACAGTCTATGTTTAGACAGTTTATGGTTAGAGACTTGCCCCATATTCCTTCAGTCATACAGTATAACTAATGAACATTCTACAGTTTAATGGATGTGGGCACGAAGCACAAAGGCTGATTGTTCAGAAGATCAGTTAAGGGCTTACTTAGCTCCTAATTGGCTATTTCATTAGGTGCGGGAGCTGAATTACACCAGAATGTTATTAATTTCAAATTTCATGTTTACTTTTGTAAAACCTATGAATAAATGTATTGCTAAACAATATTATGAACAGTTTACCCTACTTGAATTAGAACTTGTTTAGAATCATCATTTGACTCAGGAGAAGCACTTGCATGCAAAAATAATGAATGTGTCTATTGGAAATAATTTTTAACAAAGTATTAAATTATTATTATGATTCTGAAAATAGTCCTTATGGAGCAAACTTTTTTATGCCTGTTATTAGCATCATTACTGTATGTACTAACTTGAAACTTACGTACAATTCTTTCTTGAAAAACTCAATTTTAAGCAAATCAGACTAAAATATGTCCTCTGGTTTCAGTTCCCCACCCAAGTCCTATTGGGGTGATTTAACACATTTAACCATATGTGTATGCTTATTTCTCCCCCTCACCTTACAACTATCTGAAGGAAGCATTTTTATTAGATCACTCCTTGCTCAAAACATTTTACTAGTTTTGACAGTACTAAATCTAAATAGCTTAACAAGAATTCAAGGTTCTATATAAATTTCCTCCAATGACTTCCGTATTGTGTTTCTTGCTTCCGCTATAGTAGGCCCTCTTTCCATCACCCTGAACAGTAACACAGTACTGTTACCATTACTCAGGTCCATCTAGCAGAGCCTGCTCTTTTTCTTCTCAGGTTTATTAACATCTGTAAAACATCTGTTCCCTACACAAAACTCTTAACTGGCCCTTGGTTGCAGCAACCAATCCCTCCTTTGGACCCTTCCAGCTCTTTTTGTTAAATTAATCAATTAGTTAATTAATTTTTAATTGGAGAATAATTGCTTTACAATGTGTTACTTTCTGTTGTACAACATCATGAATCTGCTATCTCCATCTTGACCCTTCCTTCCACTTTCCCCACCCCACCCCTCTAGGTCATCCCAGAGCACCAAGCTGAGCTCCCTGTGTTATATAGCAGCTTTCCATTAGCTATCTATTTTGCACATGGTAGTCTATATATGTCAATGCTACTCTCTCAATTTATCCCACCCTCTCTTTACCCTGCTGTGTCCATAAGTCCATTTTCTACATCTGTGTCTCTATTCTTGCCCACAGATAGGTTCATCAGTATCATTCTTTATAGATTCCATATATATGTATTAATATACAGTATTTGTTTTCCTTTTCCTGACTTACTTCACTCTGTGTGACAGACTCTAGGTTCATCCCCCTCCAATGCTTCTTGGTAACCATCATTTACCATTTACTACATAGGGACTATGGCCTTTAACTAGGGTTTTGTTGACTTGAATTGTTGAGCTGAATTGTTTGGTTAATTTTCTTTTTTATTTATGTATAATTGATATATAACATTATATTAGCTTCAGGGATATAACAATTTGATATTTGTGATCACCACAATAAATCTGGTTAACATCCTTTTTCTTGTGATGAGAACTTTTAAGATGTACTCTCTTAGCAACTTTCAAATATACAATACAGTGTTATTAACTATAGTTGCCATGCTTTCTATGTTATATCCCCATGACTTATTTATTTTATAGCTGAAAGTTTGTACCTTTTGATTCCTTTCACTCATTTCACCCACCCTCCACCACCCACCTCTGGCAACCACCAATGTGTTCTATCTATCTTTCATTTCATTTTTAAAAATCTGATATGTATGAATGTGAGAGTTGGGCCATAAAGAAGGCTGAGTGCTGAAGAATTGATGCTTTTGAACTGTGGTGTTGGAGAAGACTCAAGAGTCCCTTGGACTGCAAGGAGATCCAACCAGTCAATCCTAAGGGAAATCAACCCTGAATATTCATTGAAAGGACTGATGCTGAAGCTCCAATACTTTGACCACCTGGTGAAAAGAGCTGACTCACTGGAAAAAACCAAGATGCTGGGAAAGATTGAGGGCAGGAGGAAAAGGGGAGACAGAGAATGAGATGGTTGGATGACATCACCTATTTCAATGGACATAGGAAAGTGTGAAAATTGCTCAGTCATGTCCGACTCTTTGCACCCCATGGACTCTACAGAGTTTGAACAAATTCCAGGAAACTGTGAAGGACAGGGAAGCCTGGCGTGTTGCAGTTCATGGGGTCACAATGAGTCGGATACAACTGAGTGACTGAAGAACAACAACAAACCTCTTCAGATAGACTGAAAAGTGCTTGCAGGAAAGGTGGTGTGTCTAAACATCTAGTATAGTTTGAACACATATTAACTGAATGCATTGATGCAAAAATTGATGAATAAGTGACTAAAAATTGAACAAATGAATGTATGAATGGTATGAATTTCAGAGTACACATGGAAAAAATACACCCTAAATTTACACTAACAATGTGGAGTCTACTGAGGAAAAGAAAGGGAGAGTTCTTAAAAGCCAAGACTCTTGATATTTAAATTATCCTTCGATGTCTGCAGGGCAAAAAAGTAGTGAGTTCAGAAAGAATAGCCAGAAATGGGCTCTTTTAGTTCCATAATCTCTCTGTTGAGTCCTGTGTGTTTAGAAATTTAAGATCAGCATGAAGTTATGGTGACCACCTGGCCACACAATGTCCCCTTTTCCTTCTCTCCATGGAGGGATCATGACCTCATTCTCTGGAAAGTGGACTCTCCTCCAAAAGCATTTGAGGACCACTTCTCTCAAAGATTAAATGAAATGCAAAATGGGTCCAGGACAAAACCGATCTTATTAAGAGAGCATGCACAAGTTCTGGAGGGAAAAGTCATTGCTAAGTTATATATGTATTTTTTTCCTGAACCTTTGAAAAGATCAACTCTGGTTTCAGTTTAATTTTTTTTTTTTTCAAAAGAAACCTACATGGCCACTTCTTCAAATTTGTTCCAGATGGATTTAGTCATAGAATGATTGATTATCCACTCAGTTGTGAGCTATGTGGTTAAGCTCAGAAGAGCCTGCAACAAACTGGTCTGGAGCTGTTTCACGGTTAAGTGGCAGAAAGGATAATCCTTACACTGTCATTTTAGAGTTAGTGATGAGGAAAGAGGAATTTAGTGAGGCTACTTATGTCAAGGGAATGTATTAGCAAATGGATGGCTGAATATGAAGAGATATTATGAGCATAATGCGTCCCCCCCACCCCGCCCTGTATTTCATGGTAAAGGGAACCAGATCTGACTGAGAGCCCTATGAGAGCTGCCCCAGCTCTCACTGCCTGCTTCTTGAACCAGTCCAGCTTCCTGGGAATGCTCCAGGCACAAGGCCAGAGGCTGGCTGCTACCTGGATGCTGAGGCACCTATTATCCTACTACCCAGTCAACAGGTCTATAGAGCCTTTTATTATTGGCATCAGAAACACCTGAGAAAACCTGGAAACTAATTCTGGGGAAGAGTGAACCAAGGAGAAAATGTACTGCTCTCCATACAGAGCTATATTATGTACTTTAAAAAGCAATTTAAGAACATTTGGTTCATTTCCATTTTCTTTTAGGGGAAAAAAAAACCCCTTTCCTTTGGATTTTGGTTACTCCTTTTAATAGCTGCATTAGCCTTTTTTAGGTTCTTTCACTCTGGTTAAGTTACAATCTGGCTACCAGAATATTCTGTTAGGGAGATTGGATGTGGCTGATGGCCTTTCCTACATGTCACCATCTGATTTTATAAGTTGTTCAATTCTTAGTATCTCCCATCATGGTGATTTTCTATTTTTGCTCATATACCCTTGCTCTTTTTCTTTTCCCTTAGAGTGCTATTCTACCTCATTATTGCCTTCTTGTTAAAAAACAAACCATTATTCTGTCTCCTATCAAGACACTTGCTCCTTAAATCCTAAGAAAGTTCATGTTGGATTTTATGGCCGCTGAATTTTTAAGTCTTACACAACTTATTTATTGTAACCTTAGGTTATATTCATCACATGTCTCCTAGTAGAAATTTGAGGCAAAAGAAAAGATGTAAACATATTTAAACACAAAAATGACAACTCTAGGAGTAGGCTTTTGAATAGGTTGTAGGAAGAAAAATGTGACAAAAACAGAACAGTGATTTCTATTAGAGAGATGGAGAACATTTTCCCTGATCCTCTAACAAACACAAAAATATCACAGATGTCTAGGACAAAAGTTCAAGTTGAAGTAAGAACTGTGTTTATTAAATTTCTTTTATATAACAAGCATGTGGATGCATGCTGATCTGCAAAAATAAAGGGAGTTTTTGTGTTTGCTCATAAAGTTCTTGTTTCGTGGATATTGTTTATTTGTAGAGTGGAGTAAAGCAGGATTTTAACTAAAACACTTGAAAATCAGAGAATATATTCATAATTATTTAGGAGTGGTTTTGGAGAGAATTGATAGCATTCTAGAAGTTCCATGTCCATGAAGAAGAGAAGGGTACATTCATTCAAAAGGAGCTGTTAGAAGCTATGAGGTTCTTCTTTTGAACAGTACTTCGCCTGTTTGGACCGCACCCATCAGGATGTGTATCTGAATGAGTCATCCACTCTCCTGAACTCCTGGGGAGGTGGGTGCGTTTTGCTTTTTGACCCATATTTTGCCTTTTGAAACCATTTAAAATTCTAGATTTAACTCTAAAGGTTTAGATGGAATCATTTCAGGGGGAATTTTAATTACAGATTGTGGTAGGCTTCTGACATGGCTCTCAATGATCCTAGACTCCTGGCATTCACACCCTTGACTGTGGGCTGATCTAGTGGCTTGTTTCTAACGAACAAAATGTGGTAAAAGTTCTGGACTGTCACTTCAGCGATTGACTTATAAAAGGCTGTGACTTTAGTCTTATTAGTACTCTCTCTTTTGCTGACACCTCTTGCCTTTTCTCTTGCTTACTCTGATGAAGAAGGCTGCTGTGCTGTGAGATGCTCTACGGAGAGGTATATGTGGTTAGGAGTTGAAGGAAGAAGAACTCATGAGGAATGGACGCAGGAAGTGAATCCTACCAGCAAACTCTAGCTGAGTGAGCTGGGAAGGGGATTCTTTCCAGTCAGGCCTTGAGACAACTGCAGGTTGTAAAAGACCCAGAGCCTAAAGACCCAGCTAAGCCATTCTTTGATTCCTGACCTGAAGAAACTGTGAGATAATGAATTTTTGTTGTTTCAAGCTGCTATGTTTAGGTCAATTTGTCATGTGGCAAGAGATAACTCATAAACTTCATTATGGTCCCTGTGTAACAGGTAATAATGCACACAGTCAGGAAAGACCTTTGGTTGTAAGCCTAGTTTGAGTCTGAGGCTGAGAAAGTCTTGAAATGTGAAATGAACAAACCTGTAGACTTTTAACAGGTTGTTCATTGCTGAAAGCTATTCATGTCCCATAGTGAAGACAGAAAATCTTAATTCAAAATCAAGAAAAAAGAAAGAGAAAAAGAAAATAATAAAGAACCTGTAACATTTAATGTTGGCACCTTTACATTTTAAATGAGTTTATAGTAATACCTAAGCTACTTAAATACATAAAATACATAAACATATATATATACTATATAGTATAATATAGTACACTAGTATAGTGTATATATAGTATATATATATGTATGTATATATAGTATATATATAGTGTACTATATTATACTATATAGTACTAGTGTACTATATTATACTATATAGTATATACTATATACTAATATTACTATAGTAATATAGTAATACTGCCTCTTGGGATATCTCTTCAGGTCAAGAAGCAACAGTTAGAACGAGACATTGAACAACTGACAGGTTTCAAATTGGGAAAGGAGTACATCAAGGCTGTATATTGTCACCATGCTTATTTAACTTATATGCAGAATATATCAAGCGAATGCTGGACTGGATGAAGCACAAGCTGGAATCAAGGCTATGAGGAGAAACAGCAATAACCTCAGATATGCAGATAACACCACCCTTATGGCAGAAAGCAAAGAGGAACTAAAGAGCCTTTTGATGAAAGCGAAAGAGGACAGTGAAAAAGTTGACTTAAAACTTAACATTCACAAAACTAGGATGATGGCATCTGGTCCCATCACTTCATGGCAAATAGAAGGGGAAACAATGGAAACAGTGACAGACTATTCTCTTGGGTTCCAAACTCACTGCAGATGGTGACTACAGTCATGAAATTAAAGGATGCTTGCTCCTTGGAAGAAAAGCTATGACCAACCTAGACAGCATATTAAAAAACAGAGACATTACTTTGCTGACAAAGGCCCATCTGGTCAAAGCTATGGTTTTCCCAGTAGTCATGTATTGATGTGAGAGTTGGACCATAAAGAAGGCTGAGCATTGAAGAATTGATGCTTTTGAACTGTGGTATTGGAGAAGACTCTTGAGAGGCCCTTGGATTGCAAGGAGATCCAACCAGTCAATCCTAAAGGAAATCAGTCTTGAATATTCATTGGAAGAACTGGTGCTGAAGCTGGAGCTCCAGTACTTTGGCCACCTGATGTGAAGAACTGACTCCTTGGAAAAGAACCTGATGCTGGGAAAGATTGAAGGCAGGAGGAGAAGGGTACGACAGAGGATGAGATGGTCGGATGGCATCACCGACTCGATGGACATGAGTTTGGATAAATTTCGAGAGTTGGTGATGGACAGGGAGGCCTGGTGTGCTGCAGTCCATGGGGTCGCAAAGAGTTGGACACGACTGAGTGACTGAACTGAATTGAACTGATATAATACATGCAAAAAAGTATATTTATCCTGCATGCGTGCGCGCGCATACACACACACACACACACACACACACACACACATCAACCAACCCAACTCCTTTCCAAGCTAGGATTGAAATGGAATCCTTGGCTGTGGCATGAACTACAATAATTACCCATGTCAGTGCCTGGGGGGAAGACTGCAGTGATCTAGCTTTTAAAGCTTCAGTGATTTGGTCCAGACTTTTAGCAAACAACAAGTACTAGGTGTGAACTGTTTTGTCAGTAAAGCTTCAAATCATTAGAAATGTCTGGTTTTTTGCTTCTGAGTCATTAATTTTATTATAATCACAGAATACACCTGCATTCTTCTCAGGGCAGATTTTTAACTTGCTCTAGTATGCTTTTCCTTATAAAAAAATGCAAACTGAAAGGCAAAGAGTTCCTATCAATAGAAATAGTTCAAGAACCATATTAGTGACCACACTTCCAAGGCTTGTAGCTAGACAAAGTACACTTTCTCTACCTCTCTTTCTTGTCCTGTTAAAATTATTTTGAATGAGAGCTGGAAGAGACAACTCTTAATTTTGACAGTTGAGAAAGTTGAGTCTCAGAGAGGTTAACTGGTTTAATATAGTCAGAGTCACTTGAGGAAGATTCAGATGGGAATCTTTTTCTTTTACTGTTTCATGGAATTTCTGCCACTCTTTTCCTGCCAAACTACTTTCTGTATCCTCCTGAGCATTCAAGCATAAAAACATTCCACTATAGGACAAAATTCTATTAATTAGTAGGCAAAGGAAATATCTATGTATTATAGCTGTAACTGTTACAATGGAATTTATATTGGAGACATTGAGTATCTAATCAGGAAAGAAGAATACCTTTTTGGGAAAAAAAACCCCACCACATGCAGATCTAATTTTATCCAAAATATACCCATTTTGATAACTGCAGAAAATAGAAAATGAAGAATCATTAGACATATCAGTTTCTTGGAGGGAAGCACAAACTGCCAGCTACTGGAAAATAGGCTCTGTCTATATCAACAAAATCTGGGAGCTTGTTAGAAGTGTGAATCTTAAAAAAAAAAAAAAAAAAGTGTGAATCTTGGGTCTCATCCCACACATAATAAATCAGAACCTTCATTTTAATAGGATCCCAGGGAATTCATATGTACATTAAAATTTGAGAAGTGCTGGCCTATCACACATAGCATATAGAAGTTTCTCAGAAACATATTAGAAAATTGAATCCCAAATTTAAAGAATCCCTTAGCCAATTTCATAAAAACAGCAAAACTGACTGACCTAGTTGTTACCTTTTCTTTTTTACCTTCATCAGTCTGTTGAGGAGAATAAACATTTATACCTACTATATACATAGGTAAAAAGTGGTCCTTATAATACTATTTTATAAGACACTTCAGTACAACACATTTTTGATGAGAACAGTCTTACACTTGCTCATTGTCCTCTACTCTTCTACCTTGCTTTATTTTTCTCTCTCTCACAGTTTCATTCAACATCTCCTTTTCTGCCTCTCATTCCTCTTACCGCTGCTTGTCTCCCAGGGTAAGGGGAGGTTCCTGAAAGAGAAGGATACGGTTCAACCGTTTATTTTGCTTTTTTCCTCCACAAAAGTGTGAATATCATACTGGCCTCTACCCTCACTGGTGTTCACTGCATTTTTGCTTTTTCCTTAGATGACTAATTTTCATACTAAGTGGTGTGTGGTGATGGTAGGTGGGTGTTGGGGGGACAGCATTACTGTTACCTTGAGTCACACAGCAGAGGAGCCAGGGAAATTTTCATAACTGGCATCACTGTTTCATCTTAATTTGTGGTTTATATTGTTGCCCCTCTTATCTCTGGTTTCACTTTCTGGAAGTTTCAGCTACCCACATGGTCAACTATGGTCTAAAAATATTATATGAAAAATTCCGTAAATAATTCATAAGTTTTAGACTGCCCACCATTCTAAACAGCATGATGAAATACCTTGCCATCCCACTCCATGCTGTCCGGGACATGAATCATTCCTTCGTCTAGCATATCCTGCCCAGCAACCGGTAACATCTTGCTTTCAGATCCACTCTTTTGGGTATTGCAGTGCTTGTGTTCAGGTGACCCATATTTCACATAATACTGGTCCCAAAGTTCAAGAATTGTGATCCCGGCAATTAGGGTATGCCGCAGAGAAATTATAAAGCGCTTCCTTTAAGTGAAAAGGTGGAAGTTCTTGACTTAATAAGGAAAGAAAATAAAATTTGTACCCTGAGGCTACTAAGATCTACATTAAGAAGGAATCTTCTAAATATGAAATTGTGAGCTAGGAAAAAAAAATTGTGCTAGTTTCACTATCAAAACTCAAACTGTAAAAGCCATGGTCAGTGTGCAATAAGTGCTAAGGTAAAATGGAAAAGGCATTAAATTTATACAAAAAGATATTTTGAGAATGAGATCACACTCACATAACCTTTAATTACAGTATATTGTTATAATTATTTTATACCATTATTAGTTATTGTTGCTTATCTCTCACTGTGCCTAATTTATAAATTAAACTTCATCATAGGTATGTATATGTATATATAGGAAAAAACAGTATATTTATAGAGTTCAGTACTCTCCATGGTTTCAGGCATCCACTGGAGGTCTTGAAATGTATTTGCAGATAAGTGGGGACTTTTGTATTTAAAATTGATCAATGCACAAGCAACACTTAAGTCATGAATTTTCAGTATCAGTAATTACCCAATTATGATCTTTGTCGTTAAGAGATTCACCTAACAGTAACAGAGAAGAGAAAGTATCTCTTCTCCTTTAAGGGAAAGTGGTGTTTTCTTTTTTGCTGAGTAATAGAGTTGACATAACATAGAGTGTGTCATCTATTAAACTGATTTTAAAATGTTTCCAAGTCTGCAAAGGCTGACTTGACTCTGCACTGATTCTTCTTTTCCTAATGTGAGATTTATACTGAGGAATAGGCAGTTGCTTGCAGTTGGTTTTACCCACTTCTCAGGACTTCTACTTGATGTTTTGAGTTCTTGAGAAAATACAAAACATCATTCATATTTAATCAAATAACTCATTCAATTTTCCTTACTGATGTCTTCTCTATTCTCTATCCCTATATATTATTCTTTTTAATATGAGACCAGAAACAGAGTATTTTACCAAGAAAAACAGTTATAACAATTTTGTTATGGATTGATAATGCTTTGGGGAATGTGTAATTCTGTCTACTCCTGACTTTGACATTATAGTCAGTTTTTCCAATAATTCTTTTAAAACCCTATTAGAATTCTAATACTGTTTGGGGCTGGGTTTTTCAATGACAACTAAATAGCCCAAGCTCTTTTTCTAAGAGTGATATTCTATTTGGGTATTAACCATTAGTGAAAGCGTTGTTTATTGAAAACTTGTTCTGGCATGCTTACACAATCTATTTTTCTGCTTAAATTGAAAAATCAATGAGAAGATTTTTTTAGTTTACTTAGAGTTGAACTCCAATTTACAATGGTTTTTCTATTTAACATTTTTTTTTAAATGAACTAGGGGCTTCCCTGATAGCTTAGTTGGTAAACAAGCGGCCTGCAATGCAGGAGACCCTGGTTGGATTCCTGGGTCGGGAGGATCTGCTGGAGAAGGGATAGGCTACCTACCCCAGTATTCTTGTGTTTCCCTTGTGGCTCAACTGGTATAGAATCTGCCTGCAATGTGGAAAACTTGGGTATGATCCCTGGGTTGGGAAGATCCCCAGGAGAAGAAAAAGGCTACCTACTTCAGTGTTCTGGCCTACAGAATTTCATGGACTGTATAGTCCATGGGGTTGCAAAGAGTTGGACATGACGGAGCAACTTTCACTTCACTTCACTTCAAAATGAACTAGTCACCAAATAATTTTTCCTGGCTTTTCAGAATTATCATTAGCTGTATAAATTACATCACAATTAAATTTCCTTCTTTCATTTAGGTTCTTTTTTATCATTAGCACCCCTACACCCCCATCACTAAAGAAGGGAGGTCTTGCAATTGAAGTTTAGAACAAAGTCCAGCATTTTTACCAGCTTGTGTGGGAGAACTTTTTTCTCTGGCTACCTTCCTCCTTGGATTAGGGTTCTTCCTATATGCCAGGTCATGAACAAAAAGGGCCCATAGCTTTTATTGGGAAGTTTAATTAATAGAGAATGACTGGAATTTTCTGCCTTGTCTGTTGAGTGAACTTTTATTCTGGGCTACATCCTGACTACAATTCACCAGAGTCTGTCTAGTCAAAGCTATGGTTTTTCCAGTAGTCATGTACGGATGTGAGAGCTGGACTATAAAGAAAGCTGGGTGCCAAAGAATTGATACTTTTGAACTGTGGTGTTGGAAAAGACTCTTGAGAGTCCCTTGGACTGCAAGGAGATCCAGTCAGTCCATCCTAAAGGAGATCAGTCCTGAATATTCATTGGAAGGACTGATGCTGAAGCTGAAGCTCCAATACTTTGGCCACCTGATGCGAAGAACTGACTCCTTGGAAAAGACCCTGAAGGCAAGAGGAGAAGGGTACAGCAGAGGGTGAGATGGTTGGATGGCATCACCAACTCAATGGATGTGAGTTTGAGCAGGCTGCAGGAGTTGGTGATGGACAGGGAATCCTGGCATGCTGCAGTCCATAGGGTTGCAAAGAGTTGGACATGACTGAGTGACTGAACTGAACTGAAGAATAAAAGAGTATGACAATTCAATAATAGTCCCAGATACGTTATTTTCTAATTCATTCTATCATGGCCTATCTAAAAAGTTTATTCTGTTAAAAATTCAATTGCTCATTTTCTTATTTTCTAGCACAAAGATAGGTCAAGATGGAATCCAGTTAAATCTCTAAGAAAGATTAGTCAAGACATGGCCAGGATGCTGCAGAAGTGTAAGAGAACACAATCTTAGAGGTTATGTCTTAATATTTTTATTTCTATTTTGTTGACTCTTTCTATACTCCATCCAACACATTTTTTTGTTGCTTGAATCATGTAGTAGCTGTCCAAGGTGCCCTGTTGTCTTGTGATAGGTAAAAATATGAACTTACAAAGCAGTTTCTAGAGTTGATTTTACAAGAATAATGAGAGAATCATTTTAGAAGCATTATCAGCTTTGATCAGTTTAATTTTCTTTTTTTTTCTACCTGCACTATAAGCACTTTAACAGTTTAATTTTCACACATGTTACTTTCCTGTAAAAAAAAATGGTGTGTTACATGTTTGTGCACATGTGTGAATGCAAATAGCTGGAACAAACTAAATCCAGGCAAGGAAGAGGGGCATTTAGGCTGTGTAGGCAGGTCTCTAAGGTGTCTTTTAACAACTTCTTTTGGATATCCTTTCCTTTTTTAGATGAGATACATTCTGATATCACAAATTTCTCAGGACAGAACAAGGATAAGCAGAGAAAACCATTTTACACAACATTATCTCTTTAGGCCTCAAATGATGAAAAACAGTGATTAGGAAAAAAGCTTACTGGTGGGTTTTGAATGATGCCAGATACATAAATTGCTCACATATTTTAGGAGAATGATTTATTTTGAACTAATTCTTTAAGAAGCTTCTTCAAATAAACAAATTCAAAGGACTGAATAACAGACTCTGGAAAGCAGACTTATACTGCTCTGCATAATTCTGGCATATTAAAAATATAGAGATACTTAATTTTTTTAGTTAACAGTAACAATTTAATGACAATGTAATGACATTTTGTGAATATGACAACAACAATTTAATGACATTTTGTGAATGTATGTATAAGAGGAGGGCCTTATGGCAAAATAGTGAGATCTAATTAATCACCACCAAACAAAAATTCTCTGACCCACATTGTGACAGATCTGGTCTCCAGGTTGGACAATGAGTGGGAACCCCTGAATTCTTTCTTATTTTAGATTGTGTTCCACTGTCCACTCAAGGGAGTAGGATTAGATTCTCTGCAGCACACACAGCTGTTTAGAGTGCAAAACTTATTTCACTACAGTCCCTAGAGCTTTTTGAGATTTTATATGCACAAAGGAAGTTGTGGTTTCCATCGTGATTCTCACTTTAGCTGGGCACACTTAAAGCAAAACACACAGCTTTCATGGTTGTCTCTAGTTCTGTTGTCTCCTCCACACCCCTAATTCACATACAGTTAAGTACAAGCTAGCTATTAGCTCCCAGGGTCCCCTCAGTATTCTACATTCTTTCTTCCTGGGACTCTCAGATCTATGGATTTCTTTCTTACTTCTCTAGAAATTCAGTTCTTCCTACCTTGGGACCAGATCATAGCTGTGCTTCTTTAAGTTACCTACAATCAACTAAGTAACTTTCCTGGATTCTACCCTTTAGCATTTTAACAGGATAGATTTTAAAAAATGGTTTCATTCCTAGCCACAGCAATCAGACAAGAAAAATAAATAAAAGGTATCTAAATTGGAATGGAAGAGGTAAAACTATTTGCAGATAACTTGATACTCTATACAGAGAAACTTAAAAGACTCCAGCAAACACTTTTAGAACTAAATTAATGAATTCAGCAAGACAGGCAGGACAAAAGATTAATATACATAAATCTGCTGCATTTCTTTATACTAACAATGAAATACCAGAAAGTGAAAGTAAAAAAAAAAAATCCCATTTAAAATCACATAAAAATACTTAGGAATAAACTTAACCAAGGAGGTAAAAGACCTATACACTGAAAATTATATAAAATACTGATAAAGGAAATTGGTGGTGGTTCAAGGAAATGGAACAATATCCCATGCTCTTGGATTGGAAGAATTAACATTGTTAAAGTGGCCATACTACTCAAAACAATCTACAGATTTAATATGATCCCTATCAAAATACTCATGACAGTTTTCACAGAACTAGAACAAATAACCCAAAAATTTATATGGAACCACAAAAGATCCATAATTGCCAAAGCAATTCCGGGGAAAAATAACAAAGCTGGAGGCATAACCCTTCCACACTTCAGGTGACACTGCAAAGTTATAATAATCAAAATAGCATGGTATTCGTACAAAAACAGACACATGGATCAATGGAACAGAATAGAGAGCCCAGAAATAACCCACATCCCTACAGTCAATTAATCTATGACAAAGGAGGCAAGAATATACAATGGTTCAACAAGTAGTGTTGGGAAAGCTGTACAGCTACATGTAAATCAATGACATTAGAACACTCTCTCACACTATATACAAAAATAAATTCAAAATGGTTTAAAGACCTAAACACAAGACATTACACCATAAAACTCTTAGAACATAGGCAAAATATTCTCTGACATAAATTGCAGCAATATTTTCTTAGATCATGCTCCCAAAGCAATAGAAATGAAAAAATAAACAAACAGGGCCAAGCAAACTTAAAACCTTTTGCACAGCAAAGGAAACCATTATCAAATGAAAAGATAACCTACAGAATGGGAGAAAATTTTTGCAAATGATGCAACAGACAAGGGGTTAGTATCCGAAATATACAAACAGCTCATATAGCTCAATATTTAAAAAAAAAAAATATCAAAAAGTGGGCAGAAGACCTAAACAGACAGTTCTCCAAAGAAGACATACAGATGGCCAACAAACACATGAAAAAATGCTCAACATAACTAATTATTAGTGAAATGCAAATCAAAATCACAATGAGTTATCACCTTATATCAGTCAGAATGGCTATAATCAAAAAGTTTACAGATCATAAAATGCTGGAGAGAGTGTGAAGAAAAGTGAACTCTCTTACACTATTGGTGGGAACGTAAACTGGTACAGTCACAATGGAAAACAACATGGAAGTTCCTTTAAAAAACTAAAAATAGAGCTACCACATGATCCAGCAATCCCACTCCTGGGCATATATCCAGAAAAGAAGAAAACTAATTTGAAAAGATATATGCACTCCAATGTTTATAGCAGCACAATTTACTATAGCCAATATATGGAAACAGTCGAAGTGCACGTCAACAGACAATTGGTTTAAGAAGATGTAGTATGCCAAAGAAAGTTCAAACTACCATACAGTTGTGCTCATTTCACATGCTAGTAAGATTATGCTCAAAATTCTTCAACCTAGGCTTCAGGAGTATGTGAACCAAGAACTTCCAGATGTACAAGTTGGGTTTAGAAAAGGCAGAGGAACTAGAGATCAAATTGCCAACATTCACTGGATCAGAGAGAAAGCAAGGGAATTCCAGAAAAACATCTACTTCTGCTTCATTGTGAATGGAAATCACAACAAACTATGGAATCACAACAAACTATGGAAAATTCTTAAAGAAATGAGAATATGAGACCACTGTACCTGTCTCCTGAGAAACAGGGCAAGAAGCAAAAGTTAGAATCAGACATGAAACAATGGACTGGTTCCAAATTGGGAAAGGAGTATGTCAAGGCTGTATATTGTCACCCTGCTTATTTAACTTCTATGCAGAAGTACATCATGCGAAATGCCGGGCTGGATGAATCACAAGCTGGACTTAAGATTGTTGGACTTAATATCAACAACCTCAGATATGCAGATAATACCACTCTAATGGCAGAAAGTGAAGAGGAACTAAAGAGCCTCTTGATGAGGGTGAAAGACAAGAGTGAAAAAGCTGGCTTGAAAGTTGACATTCAAAAAACTAAGATCATGGCATCTGGTCCCATCACTTCATGGCAAATAGAAGATGAAAAAGTGGAAGCAGTAACAGATTTTATTTTCTTGGGCTCCAAAATCACTGCAGACAGTGGCTGCAGCCATGAAATTAAAAGATGCTTGGTCCTTGGAAGAAAAGCTATGACAAACCTAGACAGCGTATTAAAAAGCAGACACATCACTTTGCTAACAAAAGTCTGTATAGTCAAAGCTATGGTTTTTCCAGTAGTCAGGTACAGATGTGAGAGTTGGACCATAAAGAAGGCTGAGTGCCAAAGAATTGATGCTTTTGAACTATAGTGCTGGAGAAGATTCTTGAGAGTCCCTTGGACAGAAAGAATATCAAACCAGTCAATCCTAAAGGAACTCAGTCCTGAATATCCATTAGAAGGACTGCTGCTGAAGCTGAAGCTACAATACTTTGGGTACCTGATGCGAAGAGCTGACTCATTGGAAAAAATCCTGATGCTGGGAAAGATTGAAGGCAACAGGAGAAGTGAGTGGCAGAGGATGAGATGGTTAGATAGCATCACCAACCCAATGGACATGAGTTTGAGCAAACTCCAGGTGATAGTGAAGGACAGAGGAGCCAGGTACGCTGACATCCATGATGAGGTCACTAAGAGTTGGACACAACTTAGCAACTGAACAACAACAACAAACATACACACACACACATATATACATATATACAATGGAATATGTCATAAAAAAGAATAAAATATGTCATTTGCAGCAACATAGATGGACCTAGAGATTATCATACTAAGTGAAGCAGTAAAAGACAAATGTTTTATGGTATCACTTACATGTGGAATCTAAAAAATAATACAAATGAATCTATATACAAAACAGAAAAAGATTCACAGACATAGAAAACAAACTTATGGAGGGGGAGAAGGGATAAATTAGGAGTATGGGATTAACATATACAAACTACTATACATAAAATAGATAAGCAACAAGGATTTACTGTATAGCACAGGGAACTATGTGCTTCCCAGGTGGCTCAGTGGTAAAGAATCTGACTGTCAATGCAGAAGACACAAGAGACATGGGTTCAGTTCTTGGGTTGGGAAGATTCCCTGGAGAAGGAAATGGCAAGCCACTCCAGTATTCTTGCCTGGAAAGTTCCATGGGCAGAGGAGCCTGGTGGGCTGTTCTTGGGGTCGCAAAGGGTTGGACGTGACTAAACTACTGGGCATACATGCACAGGGAACTATATTCAATATTTTATGATAACTGATAATGGAAATCTGAAAAATATAGCTGAATCAGTTTGCTGTACTCTTAAAATTAACACAATATTGTAAGTGAATTATATTTCAATTTTTAAAAAAAATTACATAACCAAAAAACAACAACCAAAAAACTACAGATGGTTTGTGGTTTGCAGTCAAGGGAAAGGACCAAGATAGATTGCTCTGATCCCTTCTTCCTTTTTTGCTCTTATTTTCACAGAGTTTTACCCAGTGCCCTGATTTCCTCCACAATATTGGAGAGCTTACATAAACATTTTTCCAGCCTTGTGATTATTTCACTTCAAATATCATAAATATTAACATTTCCCCGAGCCAACTGTATTTTCATTATTCACCATTATATATCTGATGAAGGATATATCTGATACAGAGATGCAATCACTTGTTAAATGGCTTGTCAGAAAGTTAAAAGAATTATAGTGTTTCTTATTATTAGTCTTGCTTTAGGAATAACAGCAACTTATTTATTTGCCAATGTTTATTAAAAACCTAACAATCCATAATATAAAGAATAGATTTCATAGTTTCTTCTTTCAAATGTCTTAAGCTTAAGATAGGTACTAGATGTCTAAGACCTCCATTGTTAATAAAAAGTTTGATGCATACAGAGTTGGGAAACATAATTTATACATATACAGTATACATAATACCTCATTTTCAAGGATGGTTTTAGAACTCAAGTAAACTTTAAGCATGAATTCTCTAATGATTAAAAACCATCCGTTTATTCAAACAACACACACACACATACACAAACACAAAACATTTGCTTAGTGCCATTTCAATAATAAGTAAAATGGGACATAACTTGGGAAGATACTGATACAGAACTGGAGGACCACATTAGTATTTTGTTGGGGAGAGTTACTGAGGATGGAGCCAGTCATAAATGTTTGCTCTACAGTGCTTCAGCATCATGGGTACTGCCTAATTTTGTATTCCTCCACATACCCCCACTCCTAACCTTGTTAGCATTCCTATCAGCAGCACCCTGCTTCTGGGGGAGTCTCCTGGGAAACCACTCTTGAGTAGGAGGGACATGGACACAAAGCTGTTTTTCCCTTGTTCTGACTTGTCTACATGATGCTTACTTCCCTCGCTGTTTGGACCTTAATTTCTGCTTCAGAACTCTCAACTTCCCCTCATTATTCTCTTCTAAATGTTCCATTCCAGAAAGGAACCAGGCTTTTGTTATTCACCATATATCTGGGGACATGTTCTTTTTTTCTGTCCAAATGTGGATTTTAGTAAATTGTAAGGATACCTGTATCACATATTGATTTTGCTACTACTTCTGGCAATTCATTATGTACTTCTCGTGATGTCCCATGAGTTATTTTCCAGAGTTGTATTTTGTTTCTTTTATTGTTATTTGATAATTCATGAGTTAATGATGGCAAATTCCCAAAGGACAATGTCCTACTTTGATTCTACCAAAGTGCCTTAACAACAAAAAGTGATTCTTAAAATTTGATGGAATTGCTGAACATTAACTAAATGGTTTTGCATTCTGTTTGATCAATTTCACTTGTGATATTGCTTGGTTACCCTTGACTAGTATAAACATACAATTATTTTAAAGGTAGTTAAAGTTTTAGAATTGAGTTAGCCAAATATCTTAAGTTTTTAGGTCTATTTAGCATATATTTATATAACATCAATTCACACTCTGTCCCTCCTTTTAATCTGTGGTTATACAAAATTGACAGCAATAAGCTATCCATGCTGCTGCCAGTATCCTGGCACTCAGCCTTCCTTTCATGTCATTCCTTCACTTCATCTTTATTAAATGTTTACAAATCATTTAGGTTCAAGCTACAAGTCTGCAACTGTGGCTAAATGCTTACAATGAGAGCTGTTTTCTTCTGCCAATATTTGAATGCAGTTTTCTTGATCAGTTTTATTTTTGAGTGTGCAATTTGCAGTTACCTCCTGGAAAAAGAAGCATGCTAATGAATTTCAGATGTGGCACGGATTACTTATTTGTACATTCGTGCAAAATCAAACACATTTGGGACAAATTTTGTTTACTCTTTGGTTTCAAAGAACAGAATTGTGCCAATAATTCAACAAGTGCAAAGGCAATCTTTACCAATGGGGCAATTTGTTGATTTCAGAGACTCTAGTTTGAAATTTTCTTCTGGAGAAAGAGATAATGAGTACCCACTGCACATTCCTGAAGTTACCCAGGCTTGCAATTCTACTCTAATCTGCTTCTTTTTGCTTCTATGGGGCAAGGAAAATTCATTCTGCAGATTAAGTGTTAACTAGCTTTAAGAATCTTGTCTTTGATGGGAAGTAAATCTTTGATAAAGTTTTAATTGAACAGAAGATACTTATATGAATAGTATTCTAATATTTGATGATATTCACAGAATCTAAAGGGGATGTCAATTCAGCCATGTATCTGGTATTGAAAGGATCTCCCATCAGTTTGGTAAATAAAGCATATTTTTAAGGCCAAAATCAGAATCAACCTCTTCCTCTTTTGCAACTCTACATGAACTGAACCTCCAGACGTTTGTGACTTGTGTGTAAGAGGGATGCCTTTAGAAGGTACAGGTATCACTTAGCACCAATCATTATCATAGCCAAAACATAACTGTGAGTTTTACCTACTGACAATTTAAAGGCATTTATAGTATTTCACAGGGCTTCCCAGATGCAGTGGTAAAGAATCCACCTGCCAATGAAGTAGACACAAGAGATGCAGATTTGATCCCAGATTGGGAAGATCCCCTGGAGTAGGACATGGCAACCCACTCCAGTATTCTTGCCTGGAAAATTCCATGGACAGAGGAGCCTGGTGGGCTACAATCCATGGGGTCACAAAGAGTCAGACAACTGAGCGACCAAGCACAGGACAACAGCATGGTATTTCACACTTGCAGGCTTCATAGAGAGGTAAAAGACCTCTTGTTTTCTTGTTAAGATGCCCCCTTTTCCTCTAGATTGCACATTTATGTTCTTGGTTCAGGAATACAGTCCTAACCAGGACTCATGGCCAATCATATTCGGGGATGAGGGCACTGGTGATGACAATAAGAATGGTGAGAGAAGTAGACATATTATTCTGTCTCATAAGCAGAAAGTATTTTTGATATTTTCTCCTCCTTACTTCCCACACCCCACATAAAGTATTCTGACCCCACCCTTTGATTTTTACACCTGAATACAACTTCCTGAGGTTAAATTTATGTTAGGCCATTGGTTCTCATACTTGAGTAGGGATCAAAATCATAGGATTGTTAAGACATAGATTGCTGAGCCCCATCCTTAGAGTTTCCAGTTCAGTATCTGATGGGGCCCATGATTTTGCATTTCTAATAAGTTACTGGATGATGCTAATGTTTCTGGTCTGGAAACCACATTTAGAAAATCATTGAGTTAAATAGTTATATAACTTAGTCTTTTGTGGCAGAAGTGTGATCATATCAATATCTTCCATCCTTCTACCTCAAGTAACTATCATTCAATATTTATGAAGGAATTTTCTGACTGTGCAAGAATCACATAGATTTACATATTATTTACAAATGTGTATTAAAATGGGTCTTAACTGAAATTTGATGACTATAGCATTTGGAGATGTAAATCATGAAACAATGCTAGATTTTTCAGGAGGAAATCAATGCAATTATATGGCATCAGCTTATTTTAAAAGGAATTAAGTTTTCCCTATAAACTCAACTCCTATGCATTTACATGGCCTTAGAGAATTTTAAGATACTCAAAGATAATTAATAGCTAAATACAATAAACTATTAGCAGGTGAAAGACTCATTTTACATTCTGTTTGAAATATTTCTTTTCTGTTAATATAATAATTTACTCAATTATAGTCTTCTTTTTGCAAGATATCTATTTTCTGAGATCAAAGCTCTTTGCTGGGCTGTATAATTATATATAACAAAAATTAGGCACTTCTTCACAAAACTAACCGGAACAACCAGAGACCCTAATGACAGTAGAGAGGATCAACGAAAGGCTAGTATTTGAAAGTTGCTTGGTAATGACAATGCCAAGTATGCTAAGCTACTTGATTACACTGTAATTTATAAATCCTCTTTTGGATATGATATCATTTAAGTTTCAAATGAAAGAAGCCAACAAGAGATGTCCCTAACATCTAAGAATCTCTATGTGTTAGTTCAAAATTTCTCTTTTCTAAAGTAGTTGTAAAGATAATAACTTTTTTCCTTTTCAAAATAGTACTTTAGTTATGTTTATAAAGAAATGTGCGGACGATAATATATGGTCTCCAAGAGTGTAGAGCTTTTTAACCCTAAGTATAATTTTTTAATTCCTTTAGGCTTTACAAAAGGCAGTATATTTCTCTTTTCAGCTTTTTAGTTGCTCCTGCATCATAGGTAATAATAACAGAAACCAAATAAAATCATTGAAAATATAGCTAAAACTGAAAAAAGAAATTTGGCAAACAGAAGTTTGTAGTTGAAGTATGGTTTTTAATTTAGCTGAGTGGTAAAATTTTTCCCAGTGGAAATGAGGAAAGATGTACTAACTATGGTATGACATGTATCCAAGTATGTAGGTGCTAATATCTAGGTATCCTACACATGCAATCTAGAACAATGTGGAAATTGGCAAACGGGCAGAATCCTGACAACCGCAAAGAAAGGCTCTGTCTAGGTACATAAATATCAATGAAATATAGTTTTTCAAAGTTTTAAACAAATGGAAAAAACAGTCTTACCGGACAAACAATGCCTTAACCTGGAAAAGTGGCTTTAACACTGAAGCCTGTTAACACTGTTGGCTGTGGTGTGCAGGATATTTGGTTATTGGGGGTTTTCTGAGGTGCTCAACAATGCCATTTCTCCAGGACTGAGGCATTTCCAGGGAAGTGGGACATTTAGTTTTCATATCAAGATAGTCTTGGGTAGACAGAGATGGTTGGAAACTCTAGGATATGTTTTCACATCTTTCAGTTATACCTTATATAATACAAGCCAGGAATTGCACTCTGGATATGACTCCACAATCAGCTTTATTAGACATTTGTATCAAGTTCATTTTCTAATGGCATGGTTTCTTTAGCAAGTAAGTAATGATACTTGCAAACCCTGGCTGAGTTTAGTAATGATTTAATTACCAGCCATTCAAAATATTCTACATTTAATTTTTGTAAGTTCAATTAAGTGGACAAATTCCTTTCAATTGGGCAATTGATTTTCTTATTTCTCTTATTTTTTCCCCTACAAGAATGGGGCTCTTAGAACGTTATATATGGTAAAAAACAATTCTTTCTCAACTTGAACTAGTGTTTTCTAACTCCATATCCCTTGAAGATTACATAGTGACTATGCACTAAAGATCCAACTTCCTTTTGGAACAAGATGAGTATCCATTGTCTTTGAGGTGGATGATATTTCATGGAAAAATAATTAATTTCTAAAGCTTAATTTTTACATGACTCCAGGTATGTGACACCTAAATGATCTTCAGGAAATTTGATAGCTGCCAAAGATGCCACCTGTCATTCGAAATTCTCAATGTGAATGACTTCCCCAGTATCACGCTCATTTGGTAAAAATTACCTGGAAAAAAATGCTTACTGTGAATTGATATTTGGATGTTATGTTTTAAACCCCTTGGTTTTGTATAAAATTAAAAAAACCTGGACAAATAGATGAATAAAAGTTAAAGAATCATGTTTTCACTAAATGTTAAAACATGGAAAGCTGGTTAAAAATATATTTATAAAATAGAATACATTTATTCATTTACTTTTTATTTTTGGCCACACTACACGTGGCATGAGGTATCTTAGTTCCTTGACCAGGGATTGAACTCTTGTCCCTCTGCATTGGAAATGCAGAGTCTTAACTGGACCACCAGGGAAGCCCCTAAAATAGAAAATATTTAAAAATATCTAGTGGTATTTAAATGACTAAGTGCCAACTGTGATTGATAATAGTGCATGCAAAGGCACAATTGACTAACACTGAAATACAGTTCAGATTTCAGTCATTACATTAAAAATGTCCTCAGTTTTAAGTTATATAATGACAAACTGTACCTGCTGAAAAATATATGTGGAAAAAAGAAATAATTTTATGACAAAAATGTGACTCATCTAAGGCATTCATTTATTCTGATCCAGCAATCATGGTAAATGTGTTTGGATTACTGGTCATAAGTATGCAACATTTAAAAGGAGAATGGAGATCTTTATTAAAATAGAAAGTTCCTCAAACTCTACAGTGATGTCAGTAATATAGGTCCTTGGAGCACATAATTGTTTTAAGCAGAAGTCCCTATACTTTCACATTGGTTATAAAACATTATTTTGTGCTGCTGGCCTGGAATGAGAATGTCATACATCTGTAGGCAATTAGAAGAAGCTGGACTGCATGTTTGATCAGCTCAATAATAAACGGGCACAAGTGTGACTCGACTTATGTTAGTCAGATTCCCTAGACAGATTATCCTGTTGTTATCATATGAAATAACCCCCTTTTATCAACAATTAAGTAAATCCACATTTATGGGCACTTTGAAAAAGTGTGATGGGAAGAAATCCAACTTAAGCCTTAAGTCATCCAAAAAAACTTTTAACCCTGCTTTTACATGATACAGACCCCCAATCTCAAATTGTAGAAATTGGTTGAATTATGCAAAACAGTTTGGGTTGGAAATGCCCCATGTGCACACAATCAATGAATATGTATTTAGCATCTATCATAAGCATTTAAGAGTTTTAGCTTATAACTGAAAAAGAAATTCCCAAAGAAGAAAAGTAGTCTAAATCTTGTTTAAGAAAGATTAAATAGGATTTCATTTTTATTGTTCACTTTTTATTATACAGCTTTTACTGTAACCAGTGCATATTGTAAATCCTGAATATGTTTTATTCTAGAACTTCATTCGATTCTAGGCATTCTTCTTGCTTTCCATGACAACTGTCAATGATGGACCATAAACTACTTTGTAGTTTCTGATAAATGATCCTTTCATTTACCTGTTTTTTTTCCCTCCTAAGTACCATTCAAACATATGTCCAAAGTATAAAAAATAATTCAATATGTAAAAGTCAATACTTTAAAATTCACCAAAACTTATCAGTTTCAGGAAAAATACCACCAAACCTTCCAATATAACTATATATTTAAATAACACAATTAAAAGTTGGTATCGTAAATAAATTCAAGGTATTTTTAAACCAATATTCACTTAACTACACACACCATACATATATAAATATATATTTATTTGTAAATATATATTTATATATATATATATATATATAAATAACCTCATGAGGTTATCTCTTTGACATAATCCTTAAATTAAATATCTGAATATCAAGCAGATGCTGAAGAATTCATCATCGATATTGGAATTCTGACTCATGACAGTAACACAAAACAGATGCTAATAAGATAGGCACTCTGAAAAGTGACACCATCACAGCATGGGTTAGCTCTTCATGTGGGATACTGAAAATTTGAATGCAAAATGTAAAATAATAAAAGTCAGAGCCTGATAGGTTTCCTTACTTCATCTACAAACCATTTAAAATCTACTATATTTTTATACGAAGATAAAACTCAACACCCATGAATAAGGGGCAGCATCCTAGAAGACCAAAAGATGCTTCTTTCACTTAATACAGCAGCTAGGTGATCCCAGTTGAACCTTCTATGTTGAGGGAGGAAGGTGCTCTCTTCTTCACTTATGTAAGTAGAAGGTAAGAGCTCCTGGGCCCTTCCTATTGGCCAGTGTTTATGAGGCAGTTATGGTGTATATGGGGTGTACCCAGCCAGTGCCTGGCAGTGAAAAAGTAGTCTGAAGCTCCTATGGCCACATCAGGCAGATCTAAAAGGGTTTGCTAAGTAGGCAAAGAGGAACAAAATCCCTTAGCACAGTCCAGTTAGTTCATATGCTACACGTCTTCAAAGCCCAAGATTCTTATCAGTTTGCTAGCATGAGTCTACTGGATGTGTATTCTTTGTGAGGATAAACAGAAAAACCCAGGCAGATGGTGCCACGGTGTAAGTGATATAAGCAAAATGTGCTCAAATGAGAGCTTAAAAATAGATATAAGTGTGAGTGGGGGAAGACTCCTTCAAAGGTAATGAGAAGCAGAAGTCCCATTTCTTTATTCCTCAGTGAGGAAAACAAGTCACTGGCAAGTTCAATTAAAAAAAAAAAGAAAAAGCTTGAGACCTTAAAGGGGGGCATTTGTGGAGTAGCTTGACAGCACAATTTCAAATTCCAAATGAATAATCTGACTGCTCCTTTTGACAGCTCTGACTCTAGTCCCATCTGTCTGGGTTTGAAGGCTGGCTCTGCACTCACCACCTGTGTGACCCCTGGTTCTTAAACTTGGCTGCACACTGGAACCACTTGGGGAGCTTAAAAAAATCCTGATTCCTGGAACCCACCCCCAGAGAGTGTTATTTAATTGGGCTAGTGTGTGGTTTGGACATGGAGAAGTTTTAAAGGCTCCCAAGTGACTCTAAATATGTGCAGCTAAGGTTGAGAACCACTGGTGACCTCTCTGAGACACAGTTTCCTCATGTGTAAAATGATGACGACACGGGCAGCAACTACCTTTTATGATTTTTGTGATGACTGAATAGGATAATGCGGCAAAGCACTTGGCACAAAGGACAGTGAGGGGGAAGCTCCCAGTAATGAGAGCTGTTGTCTTCCCCACCACAAGATGCACTTGGGCAAGAACTTTCTCATTAGCATAGAAAGTCATGCTTACCTTGGCACACGTTATGCTCACTCTGCTCATAGCCTGTTGCACACTGGATCCGGTGAGAAGGGTTGGCAGGAATGCGCTGAGGGTCAGCTGGGTTCCGCCGGATGACAAAGTTATTTCGGCCAGTCTGCACTTCAGCAGCAGCACTGGCGACAAAACCACCCCCAGGCACCACTCCACTGGCAGCCATGCCACTGGCTGCTACACCCCCAGTGCCTGTACTAGAGGTCGCGGCTGCGTTTGCAGCTGCACCCACGCCTTCGGCTGCTGGTGTTTCTTGCTGAGGTTGCTCATTGTTGACAATAATCTGGGCTGTTTTAGGAAGGCAGAGGTATCCTCCATAGTGGTTGACACATTTCATTCCACCTTTGCAAGCATCTGGGACAATGTCACATTCATCAATATCTGTGGTGAGTAATAGAATAAGTCAGGAATCTTCTTACAGGGGGAACCGAACATGTAATCACATGCTTATACCTTTTGGGTGTAATACAGGTGGGGCATGAAGGACATACTAGATGGAGACAGAGAACTGTGATCAGATGGGAAGTCTTTGAAGCTGGCTCACCTTTGCACTGCTGTCTTACAGGATCCCACTCGTATCCATCTGTGCATTGCTGTGAAGAGGGGCCAGGAGACAGTTAATTGAGTATCCACTCTCTAAGAAGTCACTCTAAAAGCTTCATATTTATGGCAACAGTCTTGGTACTAAAGTCCCACATAGATGATGAGATGGGTAGTTTAACATTCTGTAGCTTTTTAAAAAAGACACACCAGTGCACTGGACTGCTTCAGGGATCTCTTCTCAATCACCACCTGTCTAAACTCTTGTTGCATTTCTATTGGATCCAGTTGCCCATAACCATCTTGGAATTCCATTCAGTCTTGATACTAAGATTCTGTAATCTCTCTAACTGCTTTTATCACTTTACTTGACTCTGCTTCCACATTATAAATTTTACAAAAAAAAAGAAATCCAACTGAGTTCTTTTATTCAGCCCTTGACTATTCCCTTTCTCTCTAAATCCTCTTAGAACATTCCAGCACCTGACTTTCCTTATCATTCCTATTCAGTCAAGTCCTGATCCGTCCTCTCATACCATGGCCTGCCTCCCAGCTTCAGTTTCTAAAGGTCCTCTCTAGTTCACTCACAGAACCATCTATCAAGTACCCTTTCACACCAGGCACCATCCTAGTCCCTGGGAAAGCAAAGATGATTAAGACCTTGTTCCCATTCTCAGGCAGCTTGCAGGCCTGAAGAGGAGACAGGTAGATTAGTTGGACCAAGATGTCAGGTGTCGTGACACAAGTTCACCTGTGGAAGGAGTGATGGACTCTGCTCAGGACTGTGGGTAGGCAAGACAGGGTGGAAGGGAGGGCTTTATGGGTGAAGCTGTAAGTGAGTTGGACTTTTTTTCCAGGGAGATGTGGTAAGTCTAGGATGAGGGACCACAGAAGCAAAGGTGCAAAGCTGGAAGGAGCTACCAGTAGTCCTGGGTAGATGGAGTGAGGTAAGAGAGGTAGGCAGGGCCAAACCTGGGAAGCCTTTCTCTGGACAGGCCAAACGGGAACTGAATTCGACCTTGAAGGTCAGCGAATCTCAAGCTTTATTACGCTTAAGAATCAGTTAAATCAGCTTGTTAAAATGAGATTCTTGGGACTAACCAAAGGCTCTGACTCTGTAGGTCAGGTAGAGGGCATGGAATCTGAATTCCTAACAAGCATCTCAGGTGATTCTGATACAAGTTATCTATGGGCTACTTCTTGAGACATGCTGGTCTAAGTGATGAGGCCTCTGAAGAATTCTTAAGCTCAAGAAAACATCTGATCACATGCAGATTTGAGGAAGAGGTTTCAGGAAGGATTAAGCAAAAGCAGAGTAAACAAACAAATAAACTTAAATTCTTTCATAAGAGCCAAGAGTTGCTTGGCAAACAACAGATGCTTGGCAAATAAATAGCTGAATGGAGACAGAGATGAGTTTAGATATTTTACTGACTTCCAAGACTTAATAAGGTGAAAACTAAACTCATTTTCTCTCCCAAACTAATGCTTCTAGTTTTACCAACACTGTCCAAGGCACTACCACATTTCTCAGGAACCAGGATAACAATTTTAACATCAAATTTTCCATTATTTTCCTTCAAGCTCTGCTGTCTTTGCGTCCATTTTCATATCTCCCATGTTGGTGTAAGCCTTCCTGACCTCATGAGAAGGCAAATCTCCTTAGCTGGTCTCCATATCACTGCATTCTGCACACAGGCCTCTATGATAACCTTTCTTTGCTCTCTTGGTTACACTGCTCCTCCATCTAAGAGCTCACAGGGGCCTATGGACCCCTCATCTTCCACTGTTACCATCTTTAGGTTCTCCCTCACACCACCCAACTTCTTGTCACCTCCTGAACTTGACTTGGCTATGTTCCCTTCTAGCCTTTGATTATGCCACCTTTTCTGATTCAGGTGCCTCTTCAGCCTTTCTAGAATAATCCAAAGTCCTCACTTCCTTCAAGAAGTAGCAGCAAGTTCTAACTTCTTCAATAAGCCAGTCGCTCATTGAAGGCAGCATGTGCTAAGTCGCTTCAGTTGTATCCAAACCTTTACAACCCTGTGGACAGTAGCCCACCAGGCTCCTCTGTCCATGGGATTCTCCAGGCAAGAATAATGGAGTGGGTTGCCAGTATGAACATTAATTACCTCTCTGCTTTTGTATTTCTTTACCAACATGTATAAGCTGCATAATACTTCGTACTTTTCAACAGTACTTTTCTCAAGGTAAATTCCCCAAGGTTAAGGTCTGAAATTTTTTAGTAAACAAGTAAACTTGAATTCTTTTGATAGTGATGAGACTTGCTTATGCACAGGGCAGGTACATGATGAATACATAACTGACTGGATCCTATCTTTAATATGAAAGGAGAATATGAGGCTGTCTTGTAGATATGATCTCATCCTTCTGAGGAGTATCATTCAAGCCAGGCAGAATGGCAGTTCACTTGATAAATTTGTATGCTAAATAGAGGAGACTTGAAGTTTGTTTTAGGTTTTCAGTTCTAGGACATTCAGTATGGATCACTATTAAACAAGCCTAGATTGAATTTAGTTTCACCACTTACTGGCTGTGTAGTCTTAATTTAGATACCTCTCTGATCTTCAGTTCTACTATTAGTAGAAGTAAGAGCATGCCATTTAGCTCATACTTTGCTATGAGGATGAAAAGAGATAGTGTCTCCATAGGGAGTTACTAAAAAAATAGTTACATCTTGTCCTTTAACCATGAACTAATAGCCATATCCAGTTTAAAAGAGAATAGATTTAATCTTGGCACAGAAAGGGTGTCATATCTGGGAAATCTGTTATACTAATGGTGAACCCTAGTTAGTGGTCTTAAAACTACAGTGTCTAAACCACAGGGAACTTTCTCTGCTAAAGATGAGTAAGGTTTAGGTGATTAGCAAAGGGAAGGGAGTACAAGATAAGCAGTTGTAAAAGCAATAAAATCTATTATTACATGAATATAAAAGGGGCGAGCTAATTTAATTTTAACTCCCTAGGAAGGTAGTAAGTTTAGCCTGAAGAACAAAACAATTTCATCTGAAGATAAACAACACATGTATTCATTTCTCTTGCTTTATTTATCTTCAGCAGAGGAAGCAACTACACTTACCATTAAGTTAACAAAATATTTATACTAAACCCCATTTGATTTATAGTTGATCTGGACAACAAGGAACATTTGCCAGATGAATACTAACATTCTAGGGATAATATGGTATCAAAAAAGTGAGATAATGTTTATTATCAGTAATTAACATTAGCTCACTTTTAAGAGTTTTATTTTCAAAAATTTCCCACATTCTTTTGAGTAAGATTACTTAATTTTATGTTGGGAGCAAGTAGAAAAATATGTTTTTCATATTCTGATCCAGGACAAATGTCATTTGCCTCACAACACTGATTAAAGACTAGAAAACACAAAACAGAGGGCAAACAAACTCACCAGAAGTGAGGTAAGCACTGCCCTCTGTTCTCACCGTATCCATTCTGGGCAGTGGTGGGGAGGGGGGGATAGATGATGATATTTTCAATACTTTATTCAATGTTGGTTGTACTCATGCAATTAGCTAATTAATAAAAATTACTTGGAAATATCAGATATGCTAATCAGAAAATACAAAACCAAATTTCACACAATGCATTTTACCAAATATTGCATCCTGGTAACACATGTCTATCTGAGTGGCATTTATATGAGCTATCAGTTAGATTGTAAGTGAATAATAGCCTTTATAAAGTCGAGAAAATCCACTTACATGAGAACATAAGTCACATGCACACATGAGGTGATGGGCTTTTGTGATATTTAACATTCCTATTTGAATCTTACTCCTTGAGTTCTGGTTTTATCTGCATGTATATAGTAATTCATATTTTCCAATTACTTATACTCATTAATATGCTGAATGTTTCACAAACATGTAGCTTACTTTGATTTTTGTTTTAAAGGAGTTTCCCTTTTTGGCCTTGCATAAATCCTTACATTTTGCTCCCTATCTCAAATGGCGATCTAAGTGAACTTTTGAAATGACTGGCTATTTACAACGTATCTTAAACGTGAACTTTGCTAATGCTGGTTTAATTTATTACCCTCCGCAGAGAATAGCCCACATAGACTGGCAGGACTGGATAAAGTCTCCCTTGTGCCACAGAATCCCACTGAACCGCACTTATCTCAAATTCCATCCCCCCTTACCGTGTACGTGATGGTTTCCTCAGTGTCCTGGGACTTGACCAACGCCAGAGTCAGCATAGTTAGGAAAAGGGCTTTCAACATCGTGAATCTCAAATAAAACACAGTACAAACCGATGCTTAGCATCTGCAGCGGAGGAAAATAAAACTTCAGCTGTAAAGTAAGGAGCAAGGTAGAGAAGGTGGAGAAGGCTGAGGCTCCGTCATACACAACTTCTAATCTACTTCTCATCTCCCCACCCCCTCTTCAACTTTCCCTTGGCCAAACGGGACACCAAAGGCTGTAGACGGCTGCAGAATTACATTTCAGTTTACACTGTCCGGCTACGATGAATATACACAAAAGCTGTAAGGTACGCATTTTACACTGCACCTACATTAGGCTCGAGAAAGGGGGTGAAAGAGAAAGAATACAGGGTAATTAATTTCAAAGGTGACGGTGAATTTTTTTTTTTTCGATCGTGGAAGTGGGGCAGCAAATCTCATATTCCTTTGAACGTTAAGGCTTTCCCTATAAGCTCACCTCCAGCTAGTTAAGTTCCTTGCAAAGTTCAGCAGAAAAACTTGTGAACCAATATGAATTACCTTGGCTTCAAACTTAAAAAAAAAAAAAAAAGACAAAACAAAATACCACAGCGAAACTCCGGAGCAATCTCCTCCCATAGTAAAATACCTGCCCTTCAGAACTTCTCACATTCCCCAGCGCAAACTCTCCCGAAGTGGCATTTCCACGCGTTCTCTGCGAACAGCTTTGTTTAAAAGCCCCAGGTGGTGTAGAGGAGCAGCCCAAGCGTCTAGTTCCTTCGCGCCTTACGGGTGTCTCGGTCCCCGAAATGCTACTACCTTCAGGATCGGGTCTGCCTAGGGCCAGAACTGGGGAGCCACGCCGCAGCCCGAAGTACCAGTTTCAGGGCGGCCGGTCAGGCGTCCCCAGGGAGGCGAGGTCTCCTTTCTTAACAGTATGTTAACAGGCGGCTGTCTCTGGGGAGCTGCTCAGTGCTCCAGCTTCTAACCAGTTACGGTGGAATCCAGGTGCGGCTTGAACCTCACACATTGCCCCCCCTGAAACTTTCAAAACCTCATTTGCGGGCAAAGCCCTGTCGGCTGGTTGTCGGCACGCACACACATGCCCATCCAAACAGATGTCACCTAGTGCTCGCACATCCTGACAGATCGCATTCCGAGACCTCACACCTCCACCTCCCGCTCTGCCTGAGAGATCCTGCACTGTATGGGGGCAGTTCTCAGGTTCACTGCACCCCTCAGGTCACCCCACTTACTCCTCGGCGCGCGGCCCCGCGGGCACTGGGTGCGCTGGTGTGACCCCCGCTCCGGGGCTCCTACCTGCGCGGCCGCGCTGCGCTCCGGGCCCGGGCAGCGAGGGGAGAGCGCAGGGGAGGGCAGCCCCGTGGGTCTGAACTGGCGAGGTCTGGCAGCGGCTGCGGCGGCAGGAGGAGGAGGAGAAAAGGAGGGAAAGGGGAGGGCGAAGGGGGGCGGAGGAGAGAGCTGAGGGAGGCGCAAGGGCTGAGCCGAGCGCTGCAAACCCGGAGGGAGGGCGAGACGCGCAGCTGGGTCTGCGCCCCTTCCTCCGAGCGCCCGCCTGCCCGCCCCTCCCGGCCCCTCAACCTTAGTTCCCAGACGCGCCGGAGCTCTAGGCAGAAGATGGCACGTTTGGCATGTGATGTTTGGGATATGAATAGGCCTTGGTGATGCTCCAGCCTCCCGGGAAATTTCTCTTGCCCCGCGGAGTGGAAAACTGCTCTCCCAGAGAGCTTGCGAGCGTCCTGAGAAATTACTTTTTTTTTTTTTTTTAAACAATAAGTGAATCCCAGGAGAGTGAATTAACCCCATTTATAGGACTAGTTCTTTCGCCTTTACTTTAAGATACTTTGGGGCGGGGGGGATGGGGGAGTGTCTACTTCCTCAAATATAGAAACAAGAGCATTCATTCAACATATATTTGTGACTTACTGTGTGCGAGGTGTTGGGACTAGGCCAAGTAGAACTCACACAAAATTGTGAGGTTGCGTTGGTTTTGGTCTCTCAACCACACTCCCCCCCTTCCTTTTATCATCTACTGCTTTTCTTCTCTCCACTGGTTCATTTGTGGGGGTCCCCAACATCGGTCATTCCAAGTTGGATATTTCGCTCTCACCTTTCATACTAATGGTGGAATTTCAGGAATTTGGGGAGAAAAAAAAATTTTTTTTCTGGCTTCTTCAAGTCATACCACACAGATTGTGGTTATCTTTGAAAGCTCCAACTCTAAAGTCAGATTAATAGTTTGCCTCCAAGGCAGTTATGACTTCTGAAGAAAATACAGTTTCGTGAATGAGACAATGTGCAAGCTGAAGTTTGCACCCTCAGCAGGGGCAGAGGCTCTGCCCAACAGCTCCTTCTCCTTCCCTGAGGACCAAAGGGCATCAAATGATAGGGAATGCAAGAGAGAGCGAGGCTGCCAGGGGGAAGCCTCTGTCCTTATCTCTGGGGTATGTAGTAGGTTGCCAGCCTTGCCAGTTTGGTTGCAAGCCCCACAACAGTGGACACGATCAGAGGAGCTTCACCACCCTGATGCCTCACCACAGTTATTTTAGTGTATGGGGTTTTGGTAATAGTATTGAAGATTTTGGTGCCAGAATTCCAATGTTTGTTTCCCCAGTCATTAGTGACCTCCAAAGTTTAGTAAATTGTATCTTTGCTTTTTTACAGTAAGAAGATCTGTCTAGACATTTTCTTCTACTTTTTGAGTTCTTTTTACCTATCTTTAGTCCTTTCCCAGAAAAAAAGGGTTAAAACCCCCAAATTTCTATCTCCAGCCAGGAATTGTTCCTGTACATTCAACTCCTGATCTGCCATCTTCATTTGTGCACCTAGTGGACATTTCAAACTGAACAGTCTGCTGACTTTCACCCTCCTTCCCAACCTTCTCTGCCCACCTGCTTCACCATTTAATGAACAGCAATTTCATCTTTCCATTTGTTTAGATCCAAGATCACAGAGTCATCCTTGGTTTCTCTTTTTTCTCACACACCCTGCATTCAGTTCTTCAGAAAACTCTGTTGGCTCCATCTTTAAAATGTATCCAGAACTGAACAACTTCTCATCACTTCTTTCATGACCATGCTCTCCTCTGCCACCACCATCTTCCACACAAATTATTTTAGTTTCCTCATCTTTCTCTTTAGTTACACCCTCGCTCCCCTGCTGTCATTTTTCAACAGAAGTTCATGTAAATGGAATCCTAGAACATGTACATTTTTGCATCTGGCTTCCTTCACTCAGCATACTTTTGAGATGCATCCTTGCTGTTAGGTATATCAGAAGTTCACTCCTTTTAAATTAATGAGTATCGTTCCACTGTGTGGATATACCCTGGTTTGTTTATCTGTTCATGGGTATTGGTGGGTATTTGGATTGTTTGTGAATAAAGCCATCATGGACATTTAATGTAGAAATCTTTGTATGAACATATATTTTCCCTTCATTTAGATAAATACTTAGGAGTGGAATTTCTGGGTCATATGGTATAGGTATGTTTAACTTTATAAGAAAGTGCCAAAATGTTTCCCAAAGTAGCCATACCACTTTACATTCCTACCAGCAGTATGTGAAACTCTTTATGATATTGTCAGCAATTTATAATGCTAGCCATTTTATGGCAGGTGTGTAAGTGGTAGCTCATTGTGGTTGTATATTATGTTTCTCTGATATCTAATGATACTGAACTTTTTTATATGCTCATTATCCACCATTGTGTCTTCTTTTGTGTCCATTCAAATCTTTAATTTATTTATTTTTGTTTTTTTGTCTTATTAGTAGTAAGAGCTTTTTAAAAAATATAGTCTCCCTGAAAGTTCTTTGTCAGGTTTTTGAATCTGTTCTCCCAGTCTTTGTTTTGCCTTTTCATTCTCTTAATGCTGTTTTTTTCAGAGCAAACATTTTTAGTTTTGATGAAGTCTAACAATTTTTTCTTTTATGTTTTGACCTCTTTATTTACTATTTACAAAATCTTACCTTTGGGAAATCTTGTAAGCGCTATAAGCCTCAGTTCCTGCTTCTATAAAATGGGGAGGATAACACACTTTCTTTCTTAAGGTTGTGGGGACTAGGTAAGAAACTCATGGTAACTATCAAATACATGTGAATGATTGTTCTGAGATATTAGAATATATAGTGTGATAGGCTATAGTAGACTGTTCCTCCATCTTAACTTAACCCAGGATTCTTTAGGTATTCCTTACAATAGGGCATCTCCTGACAGGTCTAAGGTAATGAAATCAGCAATGGCATTCTCTGGCTGTTGTTTCAGGATAGCCCATTGTCCCACCTCAACCAATCAGACCTGAGGGGAACGATTTCTTTCCTAGGTGAAAGGTCTCCTAAGCCCACACTGGAGAACAGTGGAGCCCTTTGCCTCCATTGCCACTGGCAGCCATAACAGCCCAGAGGTAAGCCAGCCTGAGCGTAAAAAGGTCATACATGCTGTGTGTGGCCAACCACACGGAGAGAACCTGGATCTTGATGGATTGTTCAGAGGGCCAACTGACCCTAGAACTCATGATACTTTTAGGGGCCCTCCACAGTGTTTTTTAAAATTAATTAATTAATTAATGTTTGGCTGTGGTGGGTCTTCGTTACTCCTTGAGGGCTGTCTCTAGTTGGTGAGCAAGGGGCTACTCTCTAGTTGTGGTGCATGGGCTTCTCATTGTGGTGACCTCTCTTGTTGTGCAGCACAGGCTTTAGGTGAGCTTCAGTAGTTCTGATGCCTGGGCTTAGTTGCCCCATGGCATGTGGAATCTTCCCAGAGAAGGGATCGAATTCATGTGTCCTGTACTGGCAGGTGGATTCTTAACCACTGAATCACTAGGGAAGTCCTCTCCACAATATTTTAATTTTTAAAGTCAGAAGGAATAAATAAATATCATCCAGTCTGGATTATATTTGTCCCTATACTATTGCAGTTGTAAAATATAATTTTTATGGAGAAAGGGGCCCAAGAAGGTAAAACTGCCCAGGGACCAGAAAGTCATAATGTGGCCCTGATTGTTGAGCTTCCAAATTAGCCAAACTTGAACTCTGACCCTGACTCTGCACCCCTGTTTTGTGAGGTAATATATTTCCTTAAGGCTCAAGCCAGTTTGAGTCAGGTGTTCAGTTACTTGAAACAAAAAACGTTTTGCTGGTAACATGAGGAAGAATCCCACTCTGGGAGCTCTGGTTCCTGTGAAGTGTTGTACCTGTGTCCTGCACTCCAGAATGCCAGGCCTTGGCTGTTTCTTAGGAGAGTCTATTGGGAGAGCTTCCCAGGCTTTCTGTCCTGGGGCAAGTTGAGTGTTCTGACCACTTCTGCATGGATCAGCTTCTGGGTCCCCCTCCATCCTCTTACCTTTGTGTGTGTGTTTGTGATTTTCAAAGATTTAATAATTGAGATCTTCCTTTAATAGTCACTGCCTCTGGAAGACAATTCTGGCTTCTCTTCATAGGATTTGAAAAATGACCAGTGATAAGGGAGCCCTCTCTTTTCCAGTTTGCCAACTATTATACTATATGCATCACAAAGAAAATTTTACTATTTCTCCCTTTTAAATGGAGAAGGAAATGGCAACCCACTCCAGTACTCTTTCCTGGAAAATCCCATGGACAGAGGAGCCTGGTAGGAGCCCAGAGGAGCCCAGTCCATGGGGTCACAAAGAGTTGGACATGACTGACTTCACTTTTTTTTTTCCCTTAAAAAAAAAATTCCCTGAAAATAATTAGAAGTCTCAAGGACCCACAAGCTTTAATTGAGGCATGGAGCCACAAATCTTGTGGTTAAAACCTGATTAATAATTTTCACTAGTGTGTGGGTAACTGGAAAGTGAAATCTGTGAAAAAAATGAATTTAGTTAAGAAGGCAGTGAATATGGAACAATTATGTAGGGATTAATGGCAGGGTGATTGACTCATCCCAGTTTTCCTAGGACTTTTCCAGTTTTTGCACTGGAAGTTCTATACCTTTGGAAAGCCTTCAATCCCAGGCAAACTTAAAGGTATAGAAAAGGAATTCCTTGGCAAGCCAGTGGTTAGGACTCTGAACTTTCACTGTTGAGATCTGGGTTTGATCCCTGATATGGGAACTAAGATCCTAAAAACTGTGTGGTGTGGCCAAAACAAAAAAAAAGTGTAGAGAAAAGGTGTGGTAGAAAGAAAATATCAAAGGACCCAGGAGTTCTTGGCTGGACTTTTGCTGTACTTTAGCTGGGTAATCATAGCAGTTGCTCAATTTCTTTGTGTCAGTTTTACACAAACACTGACCTGGGTAACAACATTTATTTGTAGTTATTATATTGAACCTACCTGTTGTCACATTCTACTTACCTGTATTTCTCACATTGCTTTTGCCTGTTCGTCATTTCTTTCCTTACAGTGGTAGGCCATGAGCAGTCTTGCCCATAGAATGCCCCCTAAGTGCACAAAGGAAAAATTCCTAGGTCCAAAACATAAGGAGAAGTGACTCAGTGCCAGTAGGAGAAGAAAGTCACAGTCTAAAACCTGGCTGTTAGGTCTGGTAAGTTGTGGCAGAAGTATTGTCTTCTCTAGTGCCAGTAAAAGAAGAATGTCAAAGTCCAGAACCTGGCTGTTAGGTCTGGTGAGATGGCGGAAGTACTGTCTTCTCTAGTGGTTTAAGTTGCCTCTGTGTGCTGGTGAGCCTGGGACACAAAGAACACTGGGCCCATGACTCCAGGTTTCTCTGACTGGAAGGCAACTCACGCTACATGAGCTGTCAGGACTTCCAGATTTAGGTTTGCCTCTGCAAGCCACATTCAGGATCACAGCAATCCAAGTCTATGCCCCAACCAGTAATGCTGAAGAAGCTGAATTTCAACGGTTCTATGAAGACCTACAAGACCTTCTAGAACTAACACCAAAAAAAGATGTCTTTTCATTATAGGGGATTGGAATGCAAAAGTAGGAAGTCAACAGATACTTTGAGTAACAGGCAAAGTTGGCCTTGGACTAAAAAATGAAGCAGGGCAAAGGCTGACAGAGTTTTGCCAAGAGAATGCACTAGTCATAGCAAATGCCCTCTTCCAACAACACAAGAGAAGACTCCACACATGGACATCACCAGATGGTCAATACCAAAATCATATTAATTATATTCTCTGCAGCCAAAGATGGAGAAGCTCTATACAGTCAGCAAAAATGAGACTGGAAGCTAACTGTGGCTCAAATCATGAACTCCTTGTTGCCAAATTCAGACTTAAATTGAAGAAAGCGGGGAAAGCTACTAGACCAATCAGGTATGATCTAAATCAAATCCCTTGTGATTATACAGCAGAAGTGACAAATAGATTCAAGGGACTAGATCTGATAGGCAGAGTGCCTGAAGAACTATGGACGGAGCTTCAAGACATTGTACATGAGGCAGTGATCGAGATAATCCCCAAGAAAAAGAAATGTGAAAAGGCAAAATGGTTATCTGAGGAGGCCTTCCAAATAACTGAGAAAAGAAGAGAAGCTAAAGGCAAAGGAGAAAAGAAAAGATATACCCATGGAGTGCAGAGTTCCAAAGAATAGCAAGGAGAGATAAGAAAGCCTTCCTCAGTGATCAGTGCAAAGAAATAGAGGAAAACAACAGAATGGGAAAGACTAGAAATCTCTTAAAAAAAATTAGAGGTACCAAGGGAGTATTCCATGCAAAGATGGGCACAATAAAGGACAGAAATGGTATGGACCTAACAGAAGCAGAAGATATTAAGAAGAGGTGACAAGAATACACAGAAGAACTATATAGAAAAGATCTTCATGACTCAGATAACCACAATAGTGTGATCACTCACCTAGAGCCAGACATTCTGGAATGTGAAGTCAAGTGGGCTTTAGGAAGCCTAGCTACGAACAAAGCTAGTGGAGGTGATAGAATTCCAGTTGAGCTATTTCAAATCCTAAAAGATGATGCTGTGAAAGTGCTGCAGTCAATATGTCAGCAAATTTGGAAAACTAAGCAGTGGCCACAGGACTGGAAACAGTCAGTTTTCATTCCAATCCCAAGGAAAGGCAATGCCAAAGAATGCTCAAACTACCACACAATTGCACTCATCTCACTTGCTAGCAAAGTAATGTTAAAATTCTCCAAGGCAGGCTTCAACAGTATGTGAACTGTGAACTTCCAGATGTTCAAGCTGGTTTTAGAAAAGGCAGAAGGACCAAAGATCAAATTGCCAGCATCATTAGATCATTGAAAAAGCAAGATCATTCCAGAAGAACATCTACTTCTGCTTTATTGACTATGCCAAAGCCTTTGACTGTGTGGATCACAACCAACTGTGGAAAATTCTTCAAGAGATGGGAATACCAGACCACCTTACCTGCCTCCTGAGAAATCTGTATGCAGGTCAAGAAGCAACAGTTAGAACTGGACATGGAACAACAGACTAGTTCCAAATTGGGAAAGGAGTATGTCAAGGCTGTATATTGTTACCCTGCTTATTTAACTTATATGCAGAGTACATCATGAGAAACACCGGGCTGGATGAAGCACAAGCTGGAATGAAGACTGCCGGGAGAAATATCAATAACCTCAGAAACGCAGGTGGCACCATGCTTATGGCAGAAAGTGAAGAATAACTAAAGAGCCTCTTGATGAAAGTGAAAGAGGACAGTGAAAAAGTTGGCTTAAAACTCAGCATTCAGAAAACTAAGATCATGGCATCCGGTCCCATTACTTCATGGCAAATAGATGGGGAAACAATGGAAACAGTGAGAGACTATTTTTCGGGGGCTCCAAAATCACCGCAGTTGGTGACTGCAGCCATGAAATTAAAAGACACTTGCTCCTTGGAAGAAAAGCTGTGACCAACTTAGACAACATATTAAAAAGCGGAAACATCAGTTTTCCAACAAAGGTCCATCTAGTTAAAGCTATGGTTTTTCCAGCGGTCATGTATGGATGTGAGAGTTGGACTATAAAGAAAGATGAGCATCGAAGAATTGATCCTTTTGAACTGTGGTGTTGGAGAAGACTCTTGAGAGCCTCTTGGACTGCAAGGAGATCCAACCAGTCAATCCTAAAGGAAATCAGTCCTGAAAAATATTCATTGGAAGGACTGATACTGAATCTGAAACTGCAATCCTTTGGCCACCTGATGTGAAGAACTGACTCATTGGAAAAGACCCTGATGCTGAAAAAAAATTGAAGGCGGGAGGAGAAGGGGATGAAGAGGATGAGATGGTTGGATGGTATCGCCGACTTGATGGACTTGAGTTTGAGCAAGCTTCAGGAGTTGGTGATGGACAAGAAAGCCTGGTGTGCTGCAGTCCATGGGGTTGCAAAGAGTCAGACACAACTGAGTGACTGAACTGAACTGAACTCTGAGCTACAAGGCAGGCCTGGACCTGGGGCATTCACCTTGAACTTTTATTTTCATTTACACTGTCATCCCCTTCTATCCAGACAGTGTGCATTCCAAGGCCTCCAGAGGATGCTGAAACCATGGAAAGTACTGAAGTTTATATATACTATATTCTTCTTAGGCATACATACTTATAAAGTTTAATTTATAAATTAGGCACAGTAAGAGATAACAGCTCTTCCCTGGTGGTTCAGTCAGTAAAGAGTCTGCCTGCAATGCAGGAGACCTGGGTTCAATCCCTGGATCAGGAAGATCCCCTGGAGAAGGAAATGGCAACCCACTTCAGTATTCTTGCCTGGAGAATTCCATGGACAGAGGAGTCTGGTAGGCTATAGTCCATGAGGGTCGCAAAGAGTCAGACACGACTGAGTGACTAACACTTTCACTTTCACAAGAGATAACAATAATAACTAATAATAAAATGGAACAATTATAATAATATACTGTGATAAAAGTTATATAGTGTCTCTCTCAAAATATCTTATTATACTCTACTCACACTTCTTGTGATGATGTGAGGTGATAAAATATTCACGTGATGAGATGAATGAGGTGAATGACAACAGAAATTGTGACTTAACATTAGGCTGCTATTGATGTTCTGACAATAAGCCAGAAGGAGTATCATCTGCTTCTGGTGATCCTGGGTCATTGGACCATGATGATGTCTTCGACTGGATGTAGGCAGATGATGTCGATGGTTAGCATCTCAGGAAAGATGGAGCAGGACAGCTCCAGATTTCATCATGACACTCAGAATGGTGCAATTTAAAACTTGAGTTGTTTATTTATGGAATTTTCAATATAATATTTTCAGACCATAGTTGATCTTGGGTGACTGAAACTATGGGAAGGAAAACCATGGATAACTGGGAACTGCTGTATCCTTTGCCTGCTTATTCTTGTGGTTCTTCAATCCAGACACCACCATCTGGTCTTGAGAATTTCCACTTCAAATAGTTTGTAGAGAACTTATTTTTCCTCTGACTTTTTGGGAGATCATGTGGCTCAGACTGTGCCAATCAATATCAAATCTACAGATACAGTAGTTGGTTCAGAAATAATGGACATACCCTAAGATAACCCCCAATGAGGAGTTAGTGTAGTGTAGGGCTTGGGTCCAAAGAGCCTGGGTTCAAGTCCTGCTGTGCCACTCACTCATTGTGTGAACTTGGGAAAGTTACTTAACTCTTTTGGGACCTCAGTTTCCTCATATGTGAGATGGGAATAATTATAATTCCTAGCTCATAGAGTTTTTATGAGTATTAAATAAGAAAATGCACATAAAGGCTTTAATACAGTTCTTTGCACATAGCTATTGCTATAGTTGTTATTACTGATCACGGTGACTTAAGTCAGGTAATCAGATTAACTGAATGATAGAGTGAAAAAGGTCATTAAGATTAAAAATTTTTTTCATAATTTTGTGTGTAACTCTCTAATTTATGGGATATTTAGAAGAATCAGGGTCTGGACACTTAGTCTGCTGCAGTTTGATGACTGGATCATGGAAATCTGTGGCCCCACTCTGAACAATGTCCTCAGACAATAGTATTTTTTGAATAAATGGATCTGAGATATCTAATTCCTTGGATTTCAAGTGGCTTATGAAATTATACTTTTTTACTGGTAGTAAATAGCAGTAATTACCATTTTCATAGTCATTACACCATGTGTAACAGAACTATTATTGTGGCTGTTTTACTAAAAAAGAAATTGAGTCACCAAGCAGTTTAGTAACTTGCTCTCCTCAAACAGTAGTGAGCAGCAAAGTGGGGATTCAAAAGCAGGCAAGACAGAAAAAGAGACACAGATCTATAGAACAGACTTTTGGACTCTATGGGAGAAGGTGAGGGTGGGATGATCTGAGAGAACAGCATCGAAACATGTATATTATCAAGTGTGAAACAGATTGCCAGTCCAAGTTGGACACATAAGACAAGTACTCAGGGCTGGTGCACTGGGATGACCCAGAGGGATGGGATGGGGAGGGAGGTGGGAGGGGGGTTCAGGATGGGGAACACATGTAAATCCATGGCTGATTCATGTCAATGTATGGCAAAAACCACTACAATATTGTAAAGTAATTAGCCTCTAACTAATAAAAATAAATGAAAAAAAAAACCAAAAAACAAAAAAACTAGGATGGAGGGAGAGATGAAAAAAAAAAAAAAGCAGGCTGTCTGGTGCCAGGACCCTTATTCTGAATTCTCATCTCTGTTACTCCTTCCCCACCATCAACAGAATTTAGGATTTCAGGGATAGAACAGAAGCATTGTGGTACCGCTACAGAGATTCAAACTGATATGTAGATTGAACAGACTGTAATTGGAGATTGCAATAAATTCACCTTGTTAAATTGCTCTGAGCCCTTAGGAGTCTGAAATGTTAAAGATTTGGAGATCTGTTTGGTTGGGGCGGGCGGGGTAGCAATCACAGTTTAGAAGGAATTCAGAGATGTTGATGACTACACAATGTGCTTTAAGTCTCCATTTACATCTCAAACAAAGATGCCCTGTGAGTGTAGCTCAGTTCTAGGAGTGGCTGATTAAGGTGCACGCTGTGTCCCGCTTTGGGTACCCCTGGTATTCTAGAGGCCAACACATGAATAGCAGAAATGTGTTATAACTTTAAAAGTTATAGTTATAACTATAACTTTTGGCCATATAACCAAATCAGACTGTATTTGGGTCCAGTTGGTTTGTGAAAGTATATGCCCTTATGAATCTGTTGAAAGAGAAGCCAATGTTGGGATCAGATTTGCCTGTACAAGCCTTTGCCTTCCATAAAAAGAGCTTTTTTTTTAAACACTAGATTTCTTAGTATCATGATAAAATTTGATTACTGGCTACTGATAGCCCCTGTAACATCATCTTGCAAGAATAATGTTGATTCACTTATTTATTTTCTTGGGCTGCTTTCATATTGATGCTTAAAAAATCAGCATTTTTTTAATAACTAAGTTTACCATTATTATCCAAGAAAATTTTCTTGTGGTGAATACATGTATGAATTTCTGATATACTTGCCTTTATTAAATAATCTTTAATAGTCTTTTTAGTGCTAAGTTTCTTTTATTTTAATCTTTTGTCGCTGAATTGAAGTCAGCATCAGGCCAATAGAAAATATGAATTTTAAGAGGGTTTTCAGCACACACCTGAGTCTTTTCAAATACACACACACACACACACACACACACACACACACACTCTCCACAGAAGATAATGTGTGTTTATGAAATTGATTGCTGAAACACCACCAAAGGTTAACCTATGTGATTGGTGGCCTGTGCTTTAGAAGAAGACTTGTTGAAATACATGGAAGTTGGATTGCAGCTTTGGCCTCAAAGAATATTGGCAAATTTGCTTTTATGTGATATTAATTTGCCTCAATTATGTCATTGGTGAGTTCTTTGTTTTAGTGAATGCCAGATGTATTCGTCTTCAGAATATACTTGGTGAAATTCTTCTTCTAAATGCCAAACGGACATGAGAAAACTTTCAGTCATCTGGAGCTTGTAAATTGTTCTGAAATTTTTGGAATTTTATTGAAGGCTTGATTTCATCATAGCGCAGAGAATACCTTGGATGAATAAAAAGCAAATCAATCAGAAATGATTGGAACCAGTAATTAGAATTTCCTTGGAGAGAGAAAATGTATGATGTAAATCCATGGCCTGGCAAAAAAAAAAAAAAAAACAACCCAAAAAAACCAAAGTTGCTTTCTAACAAGTTATCAGATCTTACAAAGCAACTTCAGATGTGGACACAGATGTGAAACTTTATTTTGTTTTCGGCAACAAGTTCCTCCCTCTCTGTTTTCAAAATTAGCTTTTCCGGAAACTTCATTTAACTAATCAAAGCTGATGGGATTTTGAGATGGCTGTACTGTGGAGCATGAAATTAGAAATAACGTCCTCTGAAAATCAGTAATTTTATTTCAATATGTAATTTATTGAAATGGGTCATCACTCTCCCACTTTTGTGAGTTTGGAATCTTTCCATAATATTCTGTTGACTTTTAGAATTTTCTGTGTTCTACTTTCCAATTTTGTTTACTTTATTTGGAGTCTTTTTCCCTTTTGTTGTGAATTTTTATTTGAATAGAAAATCTCCCTTATCTGTCCTTTTGTAAATACTTAATCTTGTATCTTGATACTGATTAAAGATAACAAAGCAGGTTTCAAAATCTCTTTGAAAATGTTTTTTAAAAGGTGTAATAGAATTACTAAAACTGATTTATGATTTTCCCTCTTTAATATGTCTTATCCTATACCAATGGAACTGCTGAGACCAAAGCCTACAATGGAATGGACATTATTATTTTCTCTCTGCCCTTGGAGGAATTTTAAGGCATAAATTATTTTGATAAACTAGCATTAACTTCTTTCTCACTGTAGAATGTGGAAAGGGAAAAAAAATCCCTTTCTTCTTGGAATTTATAGTATGCTGCTAACAGAAAAAGTATAAGGAATGAAATATCTGACTTTTATTGTTGATTAAATAGGGCAAATATGGAAACTGTATTCAAGGTAAGAGGCTAAAAGTTTATATATCCACAAGGGAGATATCACAAAAATATTGCTTGGATTTTTGTTTTTTTTTAAAAAATAACTCTGTTCAAGCAGATGATTCAATTGCAGTTAATTTTTAAAAAGGACAAGAGTTATAAAATACTTGAATTTATTCAATACATTTGGAAGAATGGCAGGATCAGCAAGGACTTTCCAATCTGATCTAAGGTGAATTCCTTTTATGGAGAAAAGGAAAAAGAAGAAAAAGGGGACCTTAGCAGCCATCTGCTCTAATTCTCATGAGGAAATTGGAACTTAGATGACTTGTCCAGCTTAGCCCTTGTTAGTAGTAGAGCGAAGGACTAGAACTAGGTGTCTTGACACCTAGTCTTTGGAGCATTCCACCTCCCTGTCCAATCTCTTTATCTACAGCCTCCTTTGTCTCTTTGACGTCACCATCCTTATTATCATCTATTCACACAACACAAGTTGAGCATTTGACTGAGGCGTGTTTCAAGGCTTAAGGAGCTGTTGGGTGGAGCTGACAAGTAAGTGTGCAGGATGACATGGATCTTATCCCTTCTGCCAGGCTCTGATTTTCTTGAAGTCAGGGACTGTTTGTCTGCCTCCCTTCCGGGCCGCATTGCAGAACATGCTCTACGAAGTTTTATGCAGAATGTCCTCTGCTTTAGGAAAATCCTCTGCCAGTCCCTAGCCTATGAATCTGTCTGTCTATCTTGATTTCTACCTGTTGCCTCTTATTAGGAGTCCTGTATCCTCCTTTGGGCTGAAAATTCACTTGGTTAACCTGACTTTGATTTTGGTGTTTCTCCTGGAGATTACCTTTTGTATTAATATTATTTCTGCTTAGCACTATGCTCTGTAGTCTTTGGTCAAGTGACCCTTGTATCTGCCCGTACTGCAAGCTCCCAAGATACTGCCCATAGCCTGTGCTGGAGCTGAGCTCCCAACCACCTGGAGCTGAAAGTAGTTTATCTTCGTATTGCTGAAGAAATGAGGATAGCCTTACACTTGGTAGATACTCATCAAATGTTTGTGGAATGAGCAGTAAAGACATTACGTAGTGTGGTCTTTGTTGTCATCCTCATTTTTTATTGAATGTTTGGCTTGGAGGGAAGGTGCAATGCAAAATGGGTTATGGTTCAAATGATCACATTCAGATACATAAAAATGAAACCTATTCTCATTCTTGAATCTCCAAATAGCTAGTTTAAACATCTGGCAAATTCTATGAATATCTGGTTATTATTTTCCTTCACTGTGTATTGTGAAGACTTAGTTTGCATATGAGTTTTGCTATATTAAGGAGTTATTTTCTCTTCTCTCTGAGGAAATATCCAATCAGTGGAGGAAACATGCTGAGTTTCTATCACTTAGTCTTCTTTCAAAAACTTTCAGAAATTCTTGGCTGGAGTTCATTAATAACTAGCAATTTAAAAATAATGTATGAATCAGCTTTACTTTAGACAAAATAGCACTTATTTTTTTAAGAAGAAGTACATTAAAGTATATTAAAGGAATATGGACAATAGGTTTTAACATTTTAATTGGCTAGAAGCTTATTTTTAGTAGTTTGCTAGCAGTTAAAAATGAATTTATTATGTTTCTAAGCATTCTCAATCTTCCTTCTTCCTAATGACTCTTTTTGACAACAGTATTTGTCTTTTTTTTATTTTTAAAAGTAATATTTGCTCAGTGCAGAAGTTTATAAAAATTGTTGTTCAGTGGCTCAGTCGTGTCTTACTCTTTGTGTCTCCATTGACTGCAGCACACCAGACTTCCCTGTCCTTCACTGTCTCCTCGAGTTTGCTCAAACTCATGTCCATTGAGTCAGTGATGCTATCCAACCATCTTATCCTCTGTCACCCTCTTCTCCTTAAAATCATCCACAATGAAAATGACTTAAACATTATCATTCTAAGAGAAAACTGCTGTTAACATTTGGTTGTATTTCCTTCCAGACTTTTCCATATGCTCCCTTGCTCTCTGTTTCTCTCTTTGCCCCATATTTATTCTAAGCTTATATATAAATGTAGACAGTATTAGACTTCCCAGGTGGTACTTGTGGTAAAGAGCCCACCTGTTAATATAGGAGACTTAAGAGACGTGGATTCGATCCCTGGGCTGGGAAGATCCCCTGAAGGAGGGTGTAGCAACCCACTCCAATATTCTTGCCTGAGAATCCCATGGACAGAGGAGCCTGGTGGGCTACAGTCCGTGGGGTCGCAAAGAGTCAGACATGACTGAAGTGACTTAGTTGTGCATACACTCACACATGCAGACAATATTGTTATTTTTGAGCATGTACATTATATTAATGTATATACAAGATGTTGCATGTTGTTTTATTCTTTCTTAACATTTATATTTCAAACATTTCTTCATATTTCATAATATTTTATAAAGCTTATCTTTGATTTTCTCTGTGATAGGGGAGACAGGTAATGCTTAATCTTTTCTGGAGGAATCACAGGTATTTTTTGAGACTCATTCTACATGGTTGTAAGATAGTTACCACATCTGGGAAGTGGTTTATAATAACAGAGTAAAGTTATAAAGGCATATTATCAAGGTGAGAGTTAAGAGATTCTTATGTTTTCCCCCAGTTATAAACTACTTTCAAACATTCATTATATCTAAGTCTAAGCTACACAAGGTAGGGGCTATCCACCTCTGTATTAGCACGTGGCATGAGATTCTCAAGAAAAATGTGTGGATGGCTTATTGAATGATTAGTTTTTTTCTTGGAAGCTCTGGTTTAGTTGAAGAATCTCATAGCACACTGACGAATATTATCAAGAATATGTCTCTCTTCCTCTCTTCCTCTTACCCTCTGGTCAAGAGTGATTGGCTTCGATAAATGTTTATCATCTTCTCTTTGTGACTCTGTTTTGCTACCGTTTTCTTTGGACTATTGACAGACCTAAAGAGGCTGCTTGCTTAATGGACCTTGGAAACACAGCAGAGTTAATTTGTGTATGTTTTAGTCTTTCCAACTAGATTTCTTAAAGTGCAAATTTGTAAAAGTGAGGATTTGTAATTTATTCTTTTGCTTCACTATTTCATTTGGACAACAGTTAGATTTTTAAACTCATACAATGTTTAAGATACAACCAAACACAAAAGTCCTTTGCCAATAAGAAGTGAACATGCATTTCTGTTGTTGGTAAGTGGTAATGCACTGAGTCTAACTTCTAGTTTGTAATGTTTATGTGAGAAAGCTCTTAATCATTTATTTGAAACTGATTAATAGACTATTCCTAAATTATAAAATCACTGTGAAGTCAATGACTATATGCTCTTCAAGTAGCCTGTTAAATCAGTACATTCTGTGAAATATAAACCTAATAGTCAAACTATTTATGGGTAGCAATGTAGTAACTAATTTATTTTTGTTTTTACTGTCATACAGAAATACCAGTGTTTAATTTGCTATTTAGATTTAATTAAGTGATTGTGTGCTGATTAACTGGTATTGCACTTTATTTGAAATTTTTAAATGTATTTGGTTGCTATAATTGAATCCTATGAACAGAAAGTAAAACTTCGTCAAATATCTATGTAATATTATCTGGATGGTTTTTGTGGCTGGATGTGTGTTATTTATTTTACAAATTGTTTTTAAAAATTTTTATTGGTCCCTTACTTTTTCTACAGATATCTGTAGAACACATACTATGTACTAAGCATTGGGTTTACCACCATGCCCCTGAAGATATTATAGTCTGGAGAGGGGTCGAAAGTTTAAGCAGGCATTTAAAATGCAGTGTAAGGGGGCAGTACAGAGACCACAGGAAGAGGCAATTCACCTCATTTTGGAAGGCCAAGGAAGAGTTGTTTCCCAAAAGGAGGACATTTAAGGCAGTCTTGGAGGATAAGTCAAGCTAGTCACTGACAAGGGAGGAAATGACCCTTCACTAAGGCTTAGAGAGCCTCTAGAAGAGCTGTAAGCAATGCAATATAAATGGAGTTGAGAGATCAAGTAGTGGAGGAAAAGGAAGTTGAAGCTGGAGGGATAAGCTGGGGTTGGATTTAGAGGCCTTGTTTGCCACATTAGGCAACCTGGGCTGCATGATGCTATGTAAGTGGATTTCAAGCATTGAGAAATGTCAACTGGATTTAGAAGCAAGGTTGTATTTGACCTTGAAGAGAGAAGTTTAGTTCAAGGTGTGGGAGTGAAAACCAGATTGCAGCAGGTTGAAGACTGAGCAAAAACTGATGAGAGCAAAAAATAAGTAGAGACAGTGGCTGTTGTCAGGAAGTTATTTTGATTTATGAAACATTTACAGTTTGTATGTCATTAAATGTATAGGATTAGTCTGGAATTATACATTGACTACAATAACAGATACTAGATTTACTATTATTATCATATACCTCTCTTGATGTATGGTAATTTTATTTTCCAAAAGTTTTTGAAGAAAATAATGTTAGGTGATAAAACTGTTTCCTCTAAAAAGAAGAGTCTCTTTATGATCCAGACTAATGTCTTCTGAAGAATTGTGGTGTATTTTAGATCTGATAAGTTCCTACAAAGTTCTGTCTACACTTAAAATTGTAGTTACTGCTATAAACAAAGCAAGCTACAAGAATTAATTTTTGAGAATAAAGAATTCTTGACATTATTAGAGACATTGGCTCTAGGATTTCTTTGGCTCTTTTATACATGTAAAATTATCTGAGTAAGAAGAATTCTGCTTTCATAATATTATACAGTACTATGTTGCCTTCTTTTCAGCACAAATTATTGGTTTGGCCAAGAAGTTCATTCGGTTAGTGAATATGTTGTTCAATAAAGTTCTTGGTAAAAATAAAAAATGCATCTTTATATTTTTACTTAAAGCCAAATGAACTTTTTTGCGCAATCCAATTTTTTCAGGCTGCAAGCATTAAAAATGAAACTAGTAGATGATGCTTTTGATGTTAAAACTGCTATCAGAGGTGGATTTATCTTGAAGTTTATGAAACTTCAGAGCCCCCTCACTTGTGCAGCCCTATATTCAATTTTCTATCTCAAATTTCTAAGACCTTACACCTAACATTATATTCATAATTATTCTTTTTCATAAAGAGCATCCCCAAATTGTATACATTTCAAACCAAAAAAATCTGAGTCTGCCCTGATTTCTCTGTAATAGATTATTCCTAAATAAAGAACCTCAATGTATTTAAAGCTTCTACTTTGAACTTTATCAAGAAAACTGGAGAAGTAGGCTCCTGAAGGGAGAAACACACACACTTAAATTTAAACAAATGATAATGAATCGAGAATATTCTTGAAAACCAACAAAGTGAAAAAGTTCCTACAACTAGGTAATTTTATTTTCTCTTGTGTGGCTTTATGATCTAGAAAGAGGACATGAGTTTTGAGTCTTACTGTGTGTGAGACCTCGATAGACATGAGTTTGAGCAAGCTCTAGGAGTTGGTGATGGACAGGGAAGCCTGGCGTGCTGCAGTCCATGGGGTTGCAAAGAGTTGGATACAACTGTGCAACTGAATTGAACTGAACTGAACTGTGTGTGAGGCATCAATCAATCTTCTCAGCAATGAAGACCCCCTACTGTCTATGGATGAGGAAGCTGAGTCCTCAAGACCTGAGACTAATCTGGTTCTGCTTATTAAGGATGTGCTTAGCTTTCTGTGCATTGTTCAAATGGTCCACACACACTGTTCAAGTGGTCAAGTTTATCTGTTTGATAGCTGAACGAACTTAACTCTTCACAGGAGAATATATCTAAAGACAAATACCTTTGAGCATAAGGGGCCATGGCTGGCTCAGAAAACAGAACTCCAAGCACAAGTCTCTTCAACAGTGAGTCTTATCTGTGCTATTATTAGCATATACAGATAATGGATCATTACCTTGGTGTATTTTAGATAGCTGTTCTACCTAAGATATTTTATTGCTTTTCTATTTCTGTGCTGTGCTATACTAAATTGATTCAGTCATGTCCGACTCTTTGTGACCCTGTGGATCATAGCCTGCCAGGCTCCTCTGTCCATGGGATTCTCCAGGGAAAAGTACTGGAGTGGGTTGCCATGCCCTCCAGCAGGGGATCTTCCTGACCCAGGGATTGAACCTGTGTCTCTCATGTCTTCTGCATTGGCAGGTGGGTTCTTTACCACTAGCACCACCTGGCTGTTCTACCTAAGGTATTTTATTGCTTTTCCATCTCAGGAGAGCATTAAACCATTCAAAAAGTCCATAATTTGGAACTTACTAGAACATTTGAATTGCTATCAGAAAACTGACTTTTTAAGAAAGGAAGGGTAAAGCTACAGTCTCATCACAAAATCAAAGACATGAGTCTAAATTAACTATGGACATGGGAAAAAAAGAAATGTTCAATAAAAGCATTCAATAAAAATTCCCTTCAGTAGTTTCTTATATGACCCAGGTACCTGTTGTCATGCAAACAACTTAAAATTTATTTGTCACTAAAATACTCAGCGTGCACAGGGTTTGTGGTTAGACATAACCAGAGTCAGGAATCTCATCTATTCTAAAGCCATCTATGAGTAGCTGAAGAATAGATCTTTTTTTTTCCCCTCAACTGTCAAAGCATTTATATTACCCAAATAGGGTCATGTAATTCCATAGAACCTAGAGTATGTTTAATTGATTCCTCCTGTGGTGATTCTGTTTTCAAGCTGGTTCCTGGTCTTCAGGATTTCTAGAAGTCTGGAAAGGGTTTAGTTGTTTATTACTGGCTTTTCCCAGGCTATTAAGGCCTCCCTTACTCCCCGATACTCCAGCAATATTTTATGTTTAAAGAGCACCTGGTACTCTGAGCATAGTTGATTTTCCCATTTCTAATCTGAAATATGATTTTTAGAAAAAATAAAAAGCCAACAGCTGGAATCAGGAAGCATCTATTTAGCTTCAGTAACATATTTCTTTTAAGTAGCTCTATTTGATTTTGTCTTTTTTCCTTTTCTTTTCTGATAGTAACATTTTCTTCAGAAGTTGAGTTTGGAAAGGAGGCTGAAACAAGTGAAATTTTTAGGGCTATCACTCTATAATATTACTGTAAAATGATTTTTAGCATCTATTTGGTAAGAATTACCAAAAAAAAAAAAATCTCCTGTTAGAAATTTGCCAAATCATTTTATAGCTGAAAGAACTGCTTCTGAATGTTATATTTAACCTAAATAGCTGACAGATTTATCCTTCCAATAACCTCCCACCTCTGCCCCTCAAACCCCCTACCTACTAATTTTGTCTTCTTTAGTCATGAATAAATAACATTTATGGTTACAGTTTGCGATGGCCCTTGGGAACTGTGAGATGCTCTCAACTGGAATTTAAATCTACAAGCAGTAATCCAATTTGTCAGATTTTGGGATTTTAGCCATGTATACTTAGCATTATTCAATCACCAGTCATATCTCTCAAAAGAACAGGTCTCGCCACATAAATTCAGTTTCTGAATGAAAGCCAGTGTGAGTCAAACAGACACAACTAATTGGGTCTTCACAGTAAGGAACATTTGTTAGCAAGTTGCAACATAATTCTTCATTACCCGATAGAAAAGTTTTAGCTCTATTGGGTAAATATTTTGCTATGAAAATATAAAATATATGAGTTCAGAGTACTTACTGGGAGACGCTCATTGGGAGGTTTAAACCATGCTTTAAATGTAACTAAAATCTTGGACTTTTGATGCTAGAGCATCAAATTTGAAGTGAAATTTAAAATATTTTTGGACTGATCATGTTTGTCTTCTAATTATAGCATGGTTTAGTGTTAATGAAAACTTTCCAAAACTTTTGTGAAAGTTAGACTGGATGATTTCATTTGGAATTTAAGTCAGTTGCGTCCTAACTTCTTTTTTCACTTTCTCAGGGCCTCTTTCAATACCTGTGTAATTATTTAGAGAATAAGTAAAAATCAGGACTAAGTTTTAATTTCTACAGTGTTTGCAAAGTCCTAGTAGAAGTGCCATCTCCGTGGGTTCCTCTTGAATACTTTCCTCCAGGCAAGAGGGACCTTGTAACCACTGGGAATGAAGTGTAGGTTATAATTCTTAGTCATTTGTTGTTGTAGGCTTAAGTCCAAACAATGAACTAGAGGTGAAAGTCCCTAGGTCCTATTACTAATCCCCATGGTCTCTTAGGTTCCTTTCAATTTTCTTCTCATTACATTATTAACTGTATAGTGTCAGGGGATACATCAAACTCCCATAATGGAAGTACAATGTATAAACAACTTATAACCTGGAAGATTTCTTGTTCTGTATGTAGGGTTCTATATTTAATGTGTATCCTCACCAAACTCTGGATAACTATTTTAAAACTTTGTCAAATTTCTGCAGCTTTCCTAATGTTTTCCCTGATATTTGATTTTAATTATTATGATTTCCTTACTTTGTTGTATTAAACTGTGTCCACATTACAATAGGGCACTTAAAAATCACTTCACTAGAGACTACTATTGTATTCTGTAGTTTGAACAGTCTTGGTTGGATTCCACAGTATTTCCTCTTGAGTCTCAGCATCTTCTCTTTGAAAAGTTTCAGATTCACCACAAAACAAAAGGTGAAGTTTAAAAAAGTTGTATTATCTCTGTTATTAATTACACACAATATACTTTTTCTAATTAATACATTTGAATTTTTTTAAAAGTTCAAATGTATAATTCATTATACATGCATATTGCAGAAATGATGACAAGCAAATAGATAAAAAATTACTTCACATCCTACCACTCAGAGGTGACAAGTGTTAACATTTTCTTTCTGATGGATATTTTTTACTTTCTCTATATTTATACATATATACATATATATTGACTTCCCTGTGGCTCAGACAGTAAACTATCTGCCTGCAATGCAGGAAACCTGGATTCAGTCCCCTTGTTTTACCCCCATTCAGTATTATTAACAATAGATTTTCCTGTTTATGATAGGTTATCCATGGTATCATTTAGTGGTTGCTTAAGGTGATATTGTGTAGATTGCTATAATTTATTTAGCCAATCTCTAATTATTGGACATTTAAATTGTTTCCAAGTTTATATTATTATAAAGAGTTTGTACTGCGCTATGCTGCTTCAGTCGTGTTTGACTCTGCGACCCTATGGACTGTTGCCTTCCAGGCTCCTCTGTCCATGGGATTCTCCAGGCAAGAATACTGGTGTGGGTTGCCTTGCCCTCCTCCAGGGGATCTTCCCAACCCAGGGCTCGAAACTCTTATCGAATCTGCATTGTAGGTGGGTTCTTTACCACTAATACCATGTGGGAAGCCTCTATAAAGAGTTTACTAATCATAAATTCTTATACATAAATCTTGTGTAACTAATTGTTTATTTTCTTAGGAAGAACTTCTAAAGGCATAATTCTAGATTAAAGGATATGAGCACATTAAGGCTTTTGATATCTGTTGCCAAATTGTTTCCCCTAAATAATACATCAATACATAATTCCTCCTTTGAATATGAATGATCTTTTATCCCTTACTATCCTTTTCTTTTTAATATTTGATGTTTTCACAGTTGGAAACGGCATCATGTGGTTGCTCTGATTTCTATTTCATTAATTACTAGTGAGATTGAAATGCCTTTGTAATGTATTTATGTGTTAGCTATAATTTTTTAATGGATTGTTTCAGTGTTTAGCCTGTTTTTGTATTAAATCTATTTGTAGGACTTAAAATGTAATAACTTTTGTCTATTAAATAGAAGATTTTCTGCTTTGTCATTTGCCTTTTAATGTTTGTGGTATTTTTGATACACAGTTTAAATTGTTAACTTTTATTTTAAAAATTAAATATATCATTCATACAAATGAACATGTAAATACCATACATATACTGTTTGAAGAATAATAAAAATAAAACAAGTAATTGTGCACTTACATCCCAGTTTAAGAATAATACATTTCTAAATTCTTTAACATTTGTATGAGCTCCTATCATATCATATTTCCGTTTCTCTCTGGAGACTACTGAGTTCCTTAATTTTGTTATTTTCTTTATATTTGTATCAAATACAGAGAATTCCTAAATAATATATTATTTAACTTTGCATATTTTTGGAATGATTTAGAACTAGAATCATATTTTGTGAATTCTTTTGTAGCTTCCTTTAAAAATACTAAACATTCATTTAGAATAATCACTGTTGATGCTTCCTTTTTAGTGCATGTATGGTATTCTGTTGTAAGGCCATATTACAATTTATTTATTCCTCTGTTGTTTCCAGTTTTTGATATTACAAAAAAATGCCTCCATAAACCTTGTACGTATCTCCTGGTGCTTATGTGCAAAAAAAAAAAAAAAGTGTTCTTTGAATTGCTGGGTTATAGGGCAGACATATTTTCTGCTTAAAAAATGCCAAATGTTTTCCAAAGGATTTGGACCATTTTATCCTCCAACAAATAGTGTTCAAGAGTTTATGTTGTTCCAGATTATTATTAACATTTGATAGTATCAGTTTTTAAAACTACTGGTGGCAGTAAAATTTTATCTCATTGAGATTTTCATTTGCATTTCTCTGATTACTAATGAGGTGAGCATCTTTTTCGTAAGATTACTGGTCATTTGTTGATGTTCCTCTGAGGAATGCCTTGTCATGTCTTCTGACCATTCTTTTATTGGGTTGTCTATCTTTTCATTATTCCTTTACTTTCTTCTTTCCTTTCCTCCCTTCCTTTCTTTCCTCCCGTACTTCTGTCTTCCCTCTTTCCTCCTTTTTTTTCCCCTATGTTTTTTCTTTCCAAGGTGGTTCTTTATATATTCTGGATATTTAGATTGATTTTATGTGTGAAAATGCCTTCTCTCCATCTGTGACTCCTCCCTGCGTCCCTTTATGGTAACATCTGAAATTAATTTTTGTGAATGAGGGCTTCCTTTGTGGCTCAGTTGGTAAAGAATCCACCTGCAATGTGGGAGACCTGGGTTTGATCTCTGGGTTGGGAAGATCCCCTGGAAATGGGAAAGGCTACCTATTCTGGCCTGGAGAATTCCATGGACTGTATGTCCAGTTCAGTTCAGTTCAGTCCCTCAGTTGTGTCCAACTCTTTGCAACCCCATGGACTGCAGCACGCCAGGTCTCCCTGTCCATCACCAACTCCTGGAGTTTACTCAAACTCATGTCCATAGAGTCGGTGATGTCATCCAACCATCTTATCCTCTGTCGTGCCCTTCTCCTCCTGCCTTCCATCTATCCCAGAATCAGGGTCTTTTCAAATGAGTCAGTTTTTCGCATCAGGTGGCCAAAGTATTGGAGCTTGAGCTTCAACATCAGTCCTTCCAATGAATATTCAAGACTGATTTCCTTTAGGATGGACTGGTTGGATCTCCTTGCAGTCCAAGAGACTCTCAAGAGTCTTCTCTAACACCACAGTTCAAAAGCATCAATTCTTCGGTTCTCAGCTTTCTTTATAGTCCAACTCTCACATCCATACATGACCACTGGAACAACCATAGCCTTGACTAGGTGGACCTTTGTTGGCAAAGTAATGTCTCTGCTTTTTAATATGCTGTCTAGGTTGGTCATAACTTTTCTTCCAAGGAGTAAGCGTCTTGTAATTTCATGACTACAGTCACCATCGGCAGTGATTTTGGAGCCTTCAAAAATGAAGTCTGCCACCTTTTCCACTGTTTCCCTATCTATTTGCCATGAAGTGATGGGACCGGATGCCATGATCTTAGTTTTCTGAATGTTGAACTTTAAACCAACTTTTTCACTCTTCTCTTTCACTTTCATCAAGAGGCTCTTTAGTTCTTCTTCACTTTCTGCCATAAGGGTGGTGTCATCTGCATATCTGAGGTTATTGATATTTCTCCCGGCAATCTTGATTCCAGCTTGTGCTTCATCCAGTCCAGCATTTCTCATGATGTACTCTGCATATAAGTTAAATAAGCAGGGTGACAATATACAGCTTTGACATACTCCTTTTCCTGTTTGGAACCAGTCTGTTTTTCCATGTCCGGTTCTAACTGTTGCTTCCTGACCTGCATACAGATTTCTCAAGAGGCAGGTCAGGTGGTCTGGTATGCCCATCTCTTTGAGAAATTTCCACAGTTTGTGGTGATCCACCCAGTCAAAGACTTTGGCGTAGTCAATAAAACAGAAATAGATGTTTTTCTGGAACTCTCTTGCTGTACAGTCCATGGGGTCGCCAAGAATCAGACAGGACTGCGTGACTTTCCCTTTCCCTGTTACACGTGGGAGGCTGCATTACTGGGCCTATTCTTTCCTCCTCCCTGTACCCTCGTTGGTATGTGTCTTCAAGTTCTCACACAAAGTCAGATGGTATTTCCCCAGCTCTTGATTTGGAATCAGTCGTGTGGCTTGTTTTGGCCAACAGAGTGTGCAGAAGACATGTCAGTTCCAAGCCTAGGCCTTAGGAGGCTTTGAGTGTTTCTGCTTCTTCCACTTCTAGGATAAGAGCATGTCTGAGCTAGTCTACTAATCCCAATTGAAGGAGAGCTACTTTAGTCAAGCTTCATGAGCTGAGTCCAGTCAATTTCAGCTGAATCCCAGATGACTCATAGACATACCAGTGACAGCAAACCATTTCTGTTTTAAGCCATTGAGTTTGAGGTAGTATGTTCTGTGACAGAGTTAACTTTTACAGGTGCTGATTCAATTTCATATTTTTTTCTATATGAAAATTAATCATCTCTCTTATCATTATATAGTAATCTCTCTAGTCTTTTGGATTTCTTTGTATTAACAATTTTTCATTGATAGTAGCTGTTATTGCTTTTGAATTTATCTCTACCATCTTAATTTTCATTTTCTCCTTCTCTAATTTTTACTATGTTCCTTTTTTCTCTCTTTTTACTTTCTTTTGGATTGGATTGTAACTGGCCTAATTTTTATTCTGCTTTTTCTTTTTTTTTAAGTTGTACTTAGTAATTCTATTAATTTTGTGGTCACCTTAAAATTTTTAGCATACACATTTAACTTAACAGTCTTTAAAGTCTTTTCATCCTCTGGAACAATAAAAGGACCTTAGAACACATTAACAACCATATTCTGTAGTATTATTTTTGTCTGCTCTATCTTTTTAAAATGCCACAAATTACACGTTGTTATCATGGTGCTCAGGCTTCCTCTTGCAATGCAGAAGACCCTGGTTCAATCTCTGGGCAGCGAAGTTCTCCTGGAGAAGGGATAGGCTACCCACTCCAGTATTCTTGGGCTTCCCTGGTGACTCAGATGGTAAAGAATCCACCTACAATGTGGAAGACCTGAGTTTGACCCCTGGGCTGGGAAGATACCCTGGAGGAGGGCATGGCAACCCACTGCAGTATTCTTGAGAATCCCCATGGACTGAGAAACCTCAGCCACGAAGCGCACACAACACAGCATCATGGCAGTCAGTGTTTATGGCATTTGCCAATGTTTACTATGTTTTCACTTAATATTTCCTCTTCCATTTCATATTTTTCTTTGGTGACTTGTCCTAGAGTGCTACCTTTAGAAATTTCTTTAGGAAGCATCTGTTGGTGGTAAGCTCTCTCCTTTTTTTGTTTTTCTGAAATAGCTTCATCATGCTTATCTTGAAAGGTAATTTTGCTGGTATACAATTCCAGACAGAGTTTTATCATTGTCATTTGGCATAATGAAGGTATTGTTCCATAACCTTCTGGCTTCCGTGGTTACTCTCAAGATGTCAGCAGTAATTTAAATTGTTCATTTGTCAATAATCTCACTTTTCTATCTGGTGTCTTTTAAGATTTGTTTAATTCAGGCATGCTTCATTTTCTCATGATGTGTGTAAATAAGGGTTTGTTTTTATTTGTCCTTCTTGGCATCATTGTGATGCCTGAATCTGAGGGTTTATGCCTTTTCACAATTCTCTTGCATTTCCTCATACTCTTTTTTATCTCTTTTGGCTGTCTTGTTAAACAGCTCTCTCTTCCTTCCAAGTCTTTTGACTTCTCTTTTATATGTTAATTTTTGATTCTCTTTGCTGCATATAGATTCAGTTTTAGCTTCTGGCTCACAACTTCTCTCTTCACCTCTAATGATTAAGCTGACAATTGAGTTTCTATGTTTTCATTACTAGAAGTAATATTTCATTTTTTTAAAGCCCTTCCCATTTTTATAATCTTACTTATTCATAATTTTGAATATGTCTTTTCTTTAAAATTCCAATATTCACATTCATTGTAATTTTATTATGTTTCAAATATATAATTCATTTATAATTTATCTTGATGCAACATGAGAATAGAAATTAATTTTATTTTTTTCTCAAATAGTTAACTTATCCCAATATCTAGGTAATTTGTCAAAAAATAGAAATGTGAAATAATAAAGACTGAAGTTGTTATTGCCAATGAATATAAGTTGTGTTTGAATAGAAACTGTAATCATACTATAATCAAATTATTAGCTGCATAATATGGAAAACCAATAATGAAAATTAATGGTTTTTTTTACATATCTTAATTTCCTTTATATTCTTGGAAAGAGGAGGACTTTTAATTCTTTGGTTTTATTTGCCAGTGTCTACCGTATAAGATATCTTTTTACCTCAAAAATTCCCAGGATACTCTAAAATAAGGCATTAAAACAGGAAATCCTGGGTAGCTAAACATTTTTCTGTCCTCGTGTATATTCTCTCTATTTTTCTAAAGTCAGAAACTTGCATGTATTCAGTTTCCCATTGTGACACAATTATTGGTGGCCTTGTAGAGAATTGGAAGATGAGACATTAATTTGGAAGGGAAAAATGGAATTCTCTTATTTTCCCAGGAATGTGGACCAAGAAGGTAGGGCAAGTGTTGCATGGATAACCTCTGTGGAAGAGTATTAGGCTCTTCTTCATAGATTAGATCTTGCTTTCTAGTCAAACTTCCCTGTATCTGTAGAATCATTTCCATGCAAACTAGAGAAGTAAAATTAAACTTCTAATTGTACCTTTAGCTCACGTGTCTACAGATGTATGTATGGACACAATCTCAATCATTCAGCAGTGGTTGGCTGACCTTTTGAAATCTCCTGCTGGGTCTTCCTTAGCATAAGAAGAGACTTCAATCTCCATTTATTTATAATGTGAGAGGATAGGTTATTTTTATTAATAGAACATATGAATTACTAGTCACATTTTTAAATCAAATAACAAATATACATTTGAAACTAAAAGTATATGGAAAAGACTTGACTCTGGAGATTTCAGATTTTAGTGTTTTCCTCTTGCTGTCAGAACATGTACTATTATTGCCTGGTGATTATAGATGAATAAGGCAGTTACAGATGGAATCAGAACTACCTTTTTGATGTGTTGAAAGTTGCTTTATGGACTACATTTCTGAAAGCTTGTTTACTTGTTATTTTTCCTCATAAAAGAGAAGCTACACAATTCTAAGCAATATTTGTGACTCATTTCATATGCCCACAGCAAGCAAAACAGTGTTAGGAACATAGTAAGCGTGCAACAAACACCTGTAAACTAACAGAAAAGGGAGCATAGGAAAAACATTATTCAGTTTATTTTAACTTTCTGGTCACTGCATTCTAAATAAATGACAGTTTATTGTAGAGAGGAAAACAGGACCTGATGGAATCTAGGAAAGATGTGGAAAGAGAAGGTTGTCCAGTAGGTCAGGGAAATTTTAACCCGTTGTCAAGAGTTCTGAATGTTTTTCCTGTTCAACGTTACGAGGTGCTCACCCATCATTAATTTTAGTTTGTTTTTATGTGAACTTAAACTTTAGGTGATTCTTGACTAACGCTTTTTTATGTAACATCAGTTTTTTAAAAATGATTTGCATTTTGTTTCAAAACAGTTGCCCAAAATATCTTTGAAAAAAGAGGGCTGTGTTCACCTTTAATATTTAAAAATCACTTGGAGGCAGTTCAGTTGAGCCTGAGTGTGTGTTTCCAAAAATTAAAACATAACCAGAATGAGTAACTTCTGTTCTCTGAGGCTTATTGCATATCATTTATGCTTGAACAAATAGAATGAATTTATTTGCTTTAATGTAAAAAATCTTTGACCCAAGAGTTGAAAGGAGTTTGCTGACCAATCCAATAAAAATAGCCACAAACTTACTTTTTAACTGAAATTATATTTACCCTACATCTCTTCATCACAGGACAAGTTGAAAACAGTTTGAAATACTTTTCTAGTGTTAGCAGGCACATTTAGAATGTCTACTCTGGTACTATGAAGTGTAAGTCAGCCAAATTATCTGAATATCCCAGACCCCCAAACCAACCCTGGAGATAAAGGTGAATTTTTTTTTTTTTTTAGTTTAAATTATCCAAATAGCTTATCTTTATAATCCCATGACATTGGGTAATTGCTCAGTCTTCATTGAATCCCTGCTGCCTTGTGGACAGAGCTCTATTAATAAAATGAAAGGATTTTAAAAAATGGTATGTCAGAAATCGGCAGCAAAAAACTCATTTTACTTTAAAAATGTTATTTTTAAGTTAAACATGATACATGATAATTTAGTTAAACTTGGTGAAATCTTGATAATCTTTCCATATATCTATATTTTGCTGATTAATCCTGGGAGATTTTGCTTTGTTGTGTTCTGTTTTCTCTAAAGGAGTGGTTGGGTCTTAGCTTAATTTGATGTTCCCTCCCAGGCCACTAATAAAGGCAGGCCTCTTTGCAAAATGACTTTTTTATTATCGTTCTAGAAAAATGCTGATGACAATATTTTTCTTTATTACCCTTTATACCGGACTTGCCAAGCCTTCTCAATTGAATATATAACAGTCAAATAGTTTAATGAATAATTTGGGGGCAAACAAGGGCCTTCCTCCTCCTGGCAGTCATTTTACAGTTGTCAGTGCAACCTAGAAAGCACAGTCATGTGAGCAGGAAACTCAACATTTAGTTGAGTTACTCCTTTGAGACTTGGAGTTTGATTATAGAAAAAATAACATTGATTAAATGGCTTTTCAATAATTAAGCACTTTTGTTTTGTCTTTGATACTGTGCCACATGCATTGTGTGGTGTAAAAGCTTTAAGATGTGATTACTCTTACCAGCTTATTCACAGTCTAGATGAGGTGATCATATTTACATCTGAAGTCCGGCATTTAAATGGTGGCATAAGATAGCATATGACTATACATCAAAATAAGCAGTGTAAACAGCAGGTACTACAAGAGCTCCTGATGGAGGTGAAGAATCAGTAGAGAATATTTGGCTTAACCAGAGGAGTCACATCATACTTAGGAATTAGGTGCCAAAGTTAACACACAATGTAAAATGTCTGTGAAGTCAATATCCAGCTCTCTTAAATCACCTGTAGATTTCAGTATACATAGTCACAAACACTTGCTTCACTGAATACTGACACATTCTCTCCTTCTTAGAAAGTTATGAACATTTAGTATTTCCTTTATTATACAAACGGATCACTGGAAAACTGCCTCAAGTTTAACTTCAAACCCAACAATCAGGCTCAGCATCATGAGCTGCTTATATGATGAGGGGACAATGGGAAGTGGGGTCTGACTGACTTGGCGGTTTTTGCTCCCTTAATGAAATAGTGGGCAGAATTTTCCATACTTTATAATTCTTTTTCTCTAATTCTCTCCTTTCTGTTGAACCTGTAGAGGCAACTTTACTTAAGTTTAAAGTGTATATGATGTGTTCCACTGTATATAATTCATTAAAATTCTTGCCGAGTCTCTACTCTTAGATGGTGAATTCTGAATTGTTTTTATTTGGCTGCATTTTACATTTGTGTGCACACCTAGTTTAGTATATTATTGTTTCATGATTATTGAGGACGTTTCTATTTCCTGTATCATTTTCCTATATTTTCTTTTTTATCCTTCTAGTTTCATGAAGCTAAAATCTCTCTTTCTATAAGCTAAAATCACCACCTGTCCTGGATTTTATTCCTTCTCATTTTCTCTAAGATTAAATTTACTAAAAAAGTCGCCAATCAGAAAATATTAAGGAGCACCTACTATAAAGCAAACTATTGAGCTAAACTTCGGGAAAGAGACTTTGAAGTGCATCAGAAAGGAAAACAGGGACATTTAATAGCTCAAATCATCATGTTGTAAATGTCAAACTGGTGATACAGAAGGTAAGTGGTGAGGCTGTTCAGAGGAGGGAGATACTCCTGGCCTGGAGTGAGTGGCCTGAAAAAGTCTGGGCAAAGGGCTGGGATTGAGTCAAGCCCAGAACCTTGGGTACAGGTCAGATAGGAGGAGGGCAGTGTGTGTGTTCATAATTACATTCATTCATTGAGATAAATGAGTAGTACCTGGTACTGGTTTTCTGTGAGCTCACAGTTTGGTGATGCAGACAGACAGGCAAACAGATAAATTTCAACACAGTGAGGTACACGTGCTCATGTAGGGGTTGAAACAAAGTCCTGTGTGGGCATAAAGACTGTTGGATTGTGATATAAGAAAGGAGGTATCGTCTGGACCACACTAATTATCGGAGGGGCTCCCCTGATAGCTCAGTTGGTAAAGAATCTGCCTGCAATGCAGGAGAGCCTGGTTCGATTCCTGGGTCAGGAAGATCCACTGGAGAAGGGATAGGCTACCCACTCCAGTATTCTGGCCTGGAGAATTCCATGGACTATCTAAGGGGTCCCAAAGAGTTGGACACGACCAAACGACTTTCACTTTTACTTTTAATGGTAGGTAGCGGCTTGCAGGCACAGAAGGAAGAAAGGTACATTAGATCAGAGAAAGCACTTCTAGACACAGATCTGGAAAGAGCAAGAAAGCACAATGTCAGTGACAAAGGGCTGGGGTTGAGAGCATGGCGCATGGGAAAGCAGATTATGAAATGCCTTTTAAGACTCGGGAAGGACTTACATTTCAACTTGAATGAAAAGAGGAGTGAAGACAGAGTTGTAAGCCACAGCATGACATTATCAGATTTGGTTTCTTACAAGGAAATGCATTAAGCTTGGTGGCAGAGGGACCAGCTGAGATTGAAAGCTACACAAGGGGAAGGTTATGTTTAATCCCTCTTGGTATACTCAGCACTATCACATGGTGCATGCTAAGTTGCTTTAGTTGTGTCCTATTCTTTGTAACCCTGTAGACTGTAGCCCACCCAGCTCCTCTGTCCATAGGATTCTCCAGACAAGAATATCAGAGTAGGTTGTCATGCCTTCCTCCAGGGGATCTTCCTGATCCAGGGATCAAACCCGCATCTCTTGCGTCCCCTGCATTGGCAGGGGTGTTCTTTACCACTAGTGCCACCAAAGCCCTGTGTTCTATAATCTTGTACTGAGTTGAGATTTTTTGTTACCTGAATAGTCCAAGAAAAGGTTGAGAGCCCAATCTAAGGCCTTAAGCAGAGAAGGTAAACAAGAAGTCAAATATGAGTGAGGGTTGTGAGATGGAATCCATAGGGTCTATTGTCTGATTAGGTGTAGTAGGAAGTGATTAGGAAGAAGAGAAAGTTGAGGAGAATTCCGTGCTTTTCAGCTGGGGAATCAGATGGATTATCATGAACTAAAACAGAAACCACTGGGGGCAGCATGGGTTCTCTTGGGAGTCAACACACTTTGTTTCAAGGGTCTGTGAATTCATGCTTAGCCACATCCAGTCTGGAGAGTGAGGCCGAGACTGAGGTTGGAGATACAGATTTTAGAATCTTGAGCAATGAGTGATGGATTGGAGGTAGATGAGAACACACTGGAGTGGCCACTCTTCTGAGGAATGGATGAGGATTGTATAAGGTTGAATAGTATCCCACCTTAAATTCATGTCAGCGCAGAACTCCAGAATGTAACTTTATTTGGAAATAGAACCTTTGCAGATGTAATTAGTTAAGATGAGCCACACTGGATTAGAATGGGCCCTAGTCCAGTGACTGGTGTCCCTCTGAAAAAACAGAAAAACAGATACAAAGTGGAGAAGGCCATGTGAGCACAGGTGCAGAGCCGCATAAGCATGGGTTGATTAGAAGAGACGATTTGTGTCAAGAGATGGTTTATAGATTGGGTCCCAAAGTACTTAGAACCAGTTTGAGGTGCACCTCTGTGCCAGAGGCAGATCTGTAGGCAGCCTCTGGCCAGTGAGGGCAGACCGGGGACAGGGTGGGTCTGGGCTATTTCCGTGCTTTGAATCTTCTGTCTCTCGTGGTCAGCCTTTCCCCACCTTGCCTGCAGACTCAAACGGGTCTCCCCTATTGTGTGAAGGACAAAATGAATGGCCCTGGGTCTAACCGGCTGCCGCTTCTCATCTCCCTTTGTGCCACTGCCTCCATTTCCTCACCACTCATCCTCTGGGACTTGACTTCTTTCCTCAGTTTCTCAATTAGTCTTTAACTTGTTGAATTTTCCAGAGCTTCCTCTCCCCACCCCTCATTTTTCTTGACCTCACTTGCATCTCTACATCATCAACATTTCTGATTTTCTCTGCCTTGTTGAAAGTTTCTCTTCCTATGAATTCTCTGCTGTTCTGTTATTCCAGTTCTTAAATTACATCTTGGTCTCCCCAGGGTTCATTCTTCCTGCTCCTGCACAGTGTGGATGAGATGATTCTTTTGGTTTAACTATAACTTCTATGATTTCTTCCTTCCTCCCACAGTCAATTTATATAACTAGTCACTGAATGAATTAATATGAATTAATTCAAAGCATATTAGTGCCATCAAAATTCCTTCTTTACATTTGACCTTCCTCCAGTTGGGATTTCCTGATAGCTCAGTTGGTAAAGAATCTGCCTCCAATGCAGGAGTACCGAGTTCGATTCCTGGGTGGAAAAGATCTGCTGGAGAAGGGATAGACTACCCACTCCAGTACTTTTGGGCTTCCCTGGTAGTTTAGCTGGTAAAGAATCTGCCTGCAATACAGGAGACCTGGGTTCAATCCCTGGGTTGGGAAGATCCCCTGGAGAAGAGAAAGGCTACCCACTTCAGTATTCTGGCCTGGAGAATACCGTGGACTGTATAGTCCATGGGGTCACAAAGAGTCAGACAGGACTGAGTGAGTTTCACTTTCACCTTCCTCAGGTCAAACCTAATTTTGGTCAGGAATGTGAGTGTTCTTAGTCACTCAGTCGTGTCCAGCTCTTTGTGACCCCATAGACTATAGCCTGCAAGGCTCCTTTTGTCCATGGGGATTCTCCAGGCAAGAATATTGGAATGGGTTGCCATTCCTTCCTCCAGGGAATCTTCCCAACCCAGGGATCGAATCCAGGTCTCTTACACTGCAGGCGGGTTCTTCACTGCCTGAGCCACCAGAGAAGCCCACGAATACCGGAGTACTGAGCAACAGTTATAATCTGTCTGTTTAAAATTTCTCTTATTTTATTTAAAACGTTTCCTTAATGAGGTCATTGAAGAAAATTTGAAAAGTATATAAAAGGAGAAGAGAGATATAAATTTGCGCAGTGTTTCCTTTCACCTTTTGTTACCTGTAGGGATTTACTGTTTATTTTTACAAGCAGAGCTAAAAGCAAATGCTTAATATAGACACATACATACATACATATATATATATATCTGTGTATGTATAATATATGTTTGTCTTCTCTTTTTTAAATTTAATATTATAAACATTTTCATGTTACCCATCCTTATAAGTATTTATAGCTTGCATAGTATTCTGTCGAGAGATTATATTAATTTTTCCTTAACCATTTTCCTATGTTTGACATAAAAGTTGCTTCTGTGTTTTTCTGTTATAAAATGATAGTAAATATCTTTATGCATGAAGCTTTATTTTAGTCTCAATTTAAAAAAAAAAATGATACATTTCCCAAAATGGGCTCTTTGGATCCAGGCTATAAACATTTAAAACCTTAATATATATTGTCAAGTTTCTTGTGACAGAGTTGTACCAACTTGTACACCAGCAATCTATAAAGGGTACTAATTTACCACAGCCCTGCTAAAATGTTTACTTAAATTTTCTGCTCTTTAAATACTTGACTTTTTTCATCTAATAACACCAATGATGTATCTTAGTGAATAAACTTACAATTCAGATATTCTAGTGATACATGCATTTAGGGACTGATAGTAGAAATTAAATTGATGACAAGGGTTTGTCTTTCACTAACAAAAGCATGTTTACTTGGCAAGGAAAATCTTAGAAAAAGGAAAGATCTGAAAAGAAAATTTGATATGGTTTTAGAAGCAGTTTCTTTGAAACTGTAGGACAGTATCTTGGCTTGAATTTCTCTGTAATTCCTCTACAGAAAAGAAAATATTCTTAATTTATTAATTTTAAGCAGAAAAACAGTTCCAACAGAGAGGGAATAACTTTCTCTCTGCAGATATGAGATTCACTTATCCTTATAGAAAACATTTTCCCAGAGGCATGTACAGATGAGCATATCTGATGTGTTTCTTATCTGCCTGCCAAATGAAGTGCTTGTTTAGCAAAGCTTCTATGAGAGAAGTGTGCATTATCCTAATGTAGGTATGTGTTGTTAGTGGTATGTGGGTCAGCTTAAAACATTAATTAAATTCTTCCCGCTAGTTTATACAGAACATACTGTCAGTTTATAGAAGAGATATTTATATGTTTGTAGAGTTCTTTCAAAGAGTCTGAGATCTGATATGTTTCAAAAAACAATCCATGTCTTACCCAGTCTGATTTCTGAAATAATTTTCTCATAACCCTCTGGGTTTCTGGTTAGTGACACTTGAATAAAATTCAGAGAAAATATAGGTGCTTGATAGCACCTAGTATTATGTTCTGTATTCCAAACTTTTGAAAAAATCAAACCACTATTAATATGCTAAAAGCTAAATTTTGTAGAATGTTAAACATTCATGAAAGGAATGATGAAAGAAAGGATAGGTTTTCTGCCAGCATTGCGGTCAGCAGCAGTACTCTGGCCTGATTACTTAAGCCGATGTTTTTCCTAAATCAGTCATGAATCAGTAATTATCAAGTTTTGCAATACGAGGCAATTCTCTTGAGAATAGCAAATGATTTGTAATGTTCGGTTGATAGCTTTTTGAAAAAAAGAAATGTTTTGGCTCCTCTTGGTGGGTTTCCCTGGGCACTGGGCAGAACCCCTATTGATTTAATGAAACTTGTCTGGGGAGGCTTTGTAGGTTCAGTTTTCCTACATGATCAAATAGCACATATTTGCTTTCTTTCCCCACAAAAATAAGAATGCTGCTGGTGTGTGGTATGTTGGTTTCACTTCCATTCATTTGGCTTAACTATTTAAACCACAATGTCGTCCAAAAAGGGAAAAAAAAAAAAAAAAGAAATCACAGATGAAAATTCAGGAATCAATTTTTTTTTTTTGCTTTAATTCTGTTTCTTCCAGCACATTTTGTGATGACCTGTTTCTTCTATCATATTCTTCTGTCATAATACGTTCTCCTTTGTCCACTGGGATTCTAAATCTTAAGAGTTGGAAGGGATCTCATGAAAAGTTTCTAATTCAATCCCCTACTCCTCTGTCTCAGTTACAGAGCCCAGAATTGGTTAAATAAGGATCCAAACATGGTTCTTTCGTTTACTTGATAGTACGGTTAGCCAACATGCCTGCATCGATGCAGTTGCCTTATTTTAGAAACAGGAAACCTGGAGCTCAGCTTTCCTAACAAACCCTTTTGCAGTTTGTCCCAGTGTGCCATGTGACACTAGGATTTTAAACAGTTGTTCTTTGGTGTCCAGGACCCTCATGCTGGTGCTTCTCTTTTATGATCACCATCCTGCAACTACATATTTACTCAGGAGCCTGTGTAACGTTGCTGTGTCCACTCCCTACTTCCTTCACTGTGGAGATGCTCTTTTCTTGAACATATCTTTGATAACACCTTTGCTTGGAGGTTCCTAGGAATTTTAATGTCTTAACATACAGGAGGGCTCCTCAGTGTGGGGACCTGTAGAGCCCTCATCAGGTGAACCTTTCAAAATATTCTAGAATCCTTCATAGCTCTTCTTCAAGGGCTTACATTTTTAGCTCTTTGGTCAGTCTTTGTCTCGGGGTGCTCCTTGCCTCATAGCCATGATCCCCTTTGAGAACTAATGAATTCTGGCATTCTGAGACTATCCCAGACACTCTGACCCCAGGAGTCAGGATTTTGATATAAGTTATGTATTCTCGTTCTGTCTGTTTCCTCATCATGGATCTGACAGTCTGGTACCTGAATGAGCCTAAGTCATGGCTAACCTGCAACATTGTGACAATTCTGCAGTGTGGGTTCCCAGACTCGTCTGTTGTGCTATCAAGTGGGAGCTGCAGAACCTCACACAATCACAGGATTGGAAGGGAGCCTACTGGTCTTTGAATGCTTGAGTCACCCCTGCAAAGTCACTGCCAAGTAATTATCTAGCCTGACGGGAAACTTATTACCTCCCAAGGCAGTTCATTCTAATTCGAACAGTTCCCACTGGTGGGAAATTCTGTCTCATACCTATTCAGTGTTGATGTGTTTCCCGTATTGAATAAAACAGAATTCCTATTAATTAGGCACCCCCCCCCCCCCAGAGTCTTTCCAGAGTTGACTTAATACCTTTGAGAGGAAAACTTATTTGTGTTTACAGAATTTGGTGGAGGCTGCCCTGTGAAATTCACAATGTAGCCTTACATAATCAACAGACCTGTAGTGGGCATTTAATGTAAAACACTTGTTGAACTAGACTGAATTTTCCTCTGAAACAAGCAGCAATGGCTAGGAATATAGTGCTTATAGCATGTGTCATTCTTTTGGCAGCTCTTGCCTTGGGCTTTTAGTTGCTTTATATGCACCAGCCTTGCCTATACAGCTAGTTGTTAAGCTCCTCGGGGTGTGGACTTGTCTAGGATGTTCAGTCCCTAACAAGCTTACTCATGACCTTGCATTCACAGGATCAGCTAATGTTTTGCAAGAAAGCAAAAGCCCAAGAATTGCTACTCCTGTCATTGAATTGCTTTTCTTATTTGCCCTGGAAGGTGAGTGGTGGTAGTGGTAGAGGTGGTGGTAGTCTATATGTGTGTGAGTATGCATGCGCATGTGTGTGCTTGTGCATGAGTTCAGGGCCAGTTCTGTCTTATTGAAGGTTTTAGAACTAATCTCCCAACAGAAAGGTCAGCCTGCAAAAAACATATTCCCTTTCTGCTCTGTCAGTGCCTCAGGGGTTAAATTGACACCTGGGTGTTGGTCTGGAAGCCTGCCAATCACATTCCAGGAACACCCTTCTCCACTCATCTGCCTGGTGCATACTTCCTCATTCCTCAGCAGGAATGTCTCTTTATGGAACCTTCCTGATCCACCCAGGCAGAGAGATCACCTCTTCTTTCTTGTCCTTGCAGTACTATGGACAGTCTTCTATTTTTACACATGCTGCTTTGTATACAAATATTATTTGCTTTGGCCACTGTCTCTTTGTTATTCTGTGAACTCCTGGAGGAAAGAGTCTCATTCCTCTTTGTTTCCCCTATGTCAAGAACAGTGACTAGGTACACAGCAGGGAGATACTCATGAATATTTTTGAAGGAAAGACAATTAAAATAGATGAGTTGTTTGTGACGGCTTGGGAAATATTCCCAAGTGCTAGAGAACCTATTTACAGACAAACTTTTGAAACACAACAATTTTTGAGGTTGGGAGTTTCTTGCACGGTTTTGTGTGCTTTCAGGGCTTTGCTAAACAGCATTAGTTAACCACAGTAAAGGGAGTGCAGTTCGGATAAGCCATGAGCTAGAAAAGGAACAAAAGTGGGGTACCCTCTGAAGATACAGACCCGCTGTAGATGTCTTGAGGAAAATGGAGAGGCAGGTAGGACATGATAGCCACTGGGTAGGGCAACCAAGAACAGATCAGGCAAGCAGCTGACTTTAGAGTCTAACAGAGTAAGTGAGAAGTCCCCAGAGTAGTTGAACACACAATTGACCCTTGACAAACGTGGATCTGAACTGTGCAGGTCCATTTATTTGTGATTTTTTTTTTTTTTTTTGGATACCAAATAGTACTGCAGTACTACATAATTCGAGATTGGTTGAATATTTGAATTTGGAACTGGAGATACAGCAGACAGTTGGAGAGGGGTGACTATAAAGTTATACATGAATTTCGGATTGCGTGGAGGGTCAGTGCCGCTATCATTCCCATATTGTGTAAGGGTCACCTGTAGCAGTAAGAACTGAGGAAGAGGTGATCCTCTGCAGTGTAGGCTGCTGATGCTGGTTCGTCAGCCAGCATTAGGGAATCTCTCAGCAGGTAAGTGGTATGTATGTGAAGGATACAGTGGCAAAGGCCTAGCAAAGCTTCAAAACTAGGGGGAAAAGCTTCAAAACTGGCCTTTTGTCATTCAGTTGTTCTGCAAATATTTATTGAATACAGTATGTCCCCTACATACAAACAAGTTCCATTCTGAGAGCAAGTTCCTATTAATAAGGCCAAATTTTCCCTAAGTCCAACAACATTAGCCTAGGTACCCAACAAACTCAATTGGCTATGTAATGACGTACTAAAATAGGTTTATAATACTTTTCACACAAATAATACATAAAAAACAAACATAACAATTAAAGAAAACATTTTAAACCTTACAGTACAGTACCTTGAAAAGTACAGTAGTACAATGCAACAATTGGTATACAGGGGCTGGCATTGAGTGAACAGGCAAGAAAAGTTACTGACTGGAGGTTGGAGAGGACTTAGAAATGGTAGAGTCGAAGGATTGTCAGCAATAGGAGATGGAGGGCAAGCTGCAGTTTCATTCATGCCTGACATTGATGGCACAGGTTCTGGTTCCTTGCTGGATTCAATTTGTCTGCCCTCTTGAAAAACTGACCCAGTGACATGTGGGTAGTAGCTCTTTTTTTCTTGTCTTAGATAATAACACAGTAGCACCGGGTTGCATTCTTTTCTTAAATTTTTAAAAAAATCTATCTACTTATTTATTTATTTATTTATGACTGTCCTGGGTCTTTGTTGCTATGCCCAGGCTTTCTCAAGTTGCAGAAAGTGGGGGATGCTCTCTAGTTTCGATGCACAGGCTCCTCATTATGGTGGCTTCTCTTGTTGAGGAACACCAGCTTTAGAGCTTGGGCTTCAGTAGTCGTGGCACACGGATTTAGTTGCCCCGTGTCATGTGGAATCATCCCCACATGATACAGGATCACACCCGTGTCCCGTGCATTAGCCTGTGGACTGTTACCTGGTAGACCACCAGGGAAATCCTGGATTGCATTCTGAATGGCCGCTGTAACCTTTGGTTTCTGTTCAGGTCCTGTGCCTCAAAAATGAGCAATGCCTCCTCAAATAAAATCCCCTGCCATTTGCTGTGTCGTGAATCTCTTCTTAGCAACACCAGATATATCACTGCTGCTTTTATGCTTGCTTTTAGATGTTCTGGGATTGAAATAAAGATACTGAACTACCGTACCCTACTTCCCAGGTGGCTCAGTGTTAAAGAAGCTGCCTGCCAAGCAGGAGACACAGGTTTGATCATTGGGGTGGTAAGATCCCCTGGAGACATAAATGGCAACCCACTCCAGTATTCTTGCCTGGGAAATCCCATGGACAGAGGAGCTTGGTGGGCTACAGTCCACGGGGTGGCAAAGAGTCGGACATGACTTAATCGACTAAAATAGCAACAGCAACTAGTGTGCTCTATACAGTGTGTGTGTGTGCACGCTTCATCATCTCCTCTGTCCATGGGGTTTCCCAGGCAAGGATACTGGAGTGGGTTGCCATTCCGGTCTCCAGGGGATCTTCCCGACCCGGGGGCTGAGCTCACATCTCCGGCACTGCAGGCAGACCCCTCACTGCCACAGGACCGTCAAGTATAGCAGAGCACGACCAGTTACAGAGGGTGCACGCATGTGACAAGGTACACCAGACAGGTGAAGTAACTTACTTGGTTGGATATGCAAACACATGTTTGCATCTTTGAAAGGTTTGTATTTAGGGGACTTACTGTATTGCTATAGACCGAATACTTGTGTACCCCAAATTAATATATTAAAGCCTAATCCCCAATGCAGCAGTATTTGCAGGTAGAAGATTTCAGAAGTGCTTAAGTCATGAGTATGGAGCCCTCATGAATGGGATTAGTGTCCTTATAAAAGAGACCCCCATCTGAGGACACAGTTAAAAGACAGCCATCTATGAGCCAGGAAGTGGGTCTCCATCAAATACTAAATCAGCTAGCACTTTGATCTTGGACTTCCCAGCCTCCAGAACTATGAGAAATGAATTTTTGTTGTTTATGAGCCACCTAAAGTATTTTGTTATAGCACCCTGTGAGGGATAAAATAAATGCTTATGTGAAAATGCTCCCAAGAGAAGGTGAATTCTTTATCTGATTATCAGTAGGAAAAGAAGAAAGAGCCTAGTTACCAGTATTGGGGCACATGACCAGGGCTGGACTAAATACTGGGACATGATGTGAATTCCTTGTTATGGGGCTACATTACCCTTAAATGCCTTCTGTTTCTAATCAGGATTTATCCTAGAGATAGGATGGGGCAATGTTTCCAGAGCCAAATAAACTCAGCTGTGGTGAAAGGCAGATCTGGGGTCTGGGTACCAAGGAGGGCCTGAAAAACCTCCTTTAACTGACCAAACCACTTCTAGCCTACAACTGTCCGTTAAACCATTAAATATAGTTGATTGACTGCACCAAATGGCACTGCAGAGAACAAGAAACGTTGATTTTAATAACAGCCTGCACTTGAAAAATACTCCATGCTTACCAAAATATTTTCACGTTTCACTATTTCATAGGATCCCCAAAGACTCCAATATAGGCCGGGGAGGTATACCCATATTTTGGATAAGCACATTAAGGCACTAAGAGTTTAAATGGATCATCTCACTTCTAGTTACTAGCAGCTGAGACAGAACTAAAACAATAAGTTCCTTATTGCTAAGTCACCACTCTTTACCTTATGCCACTGTTTTGCTGATGTAATGCTGTGACCAAACTCTTGGAGGACCATGTTCACTAAGAATTCAGTCCAGATTTGATTGACTGCTGGAAAACAGGACCTCGCTGGTCTGAGCATTCAGGAGGGTACTCTCAGCAATAATCATGAACCCAAGTGTTGTTTAAGATGCTTGCTTTAAGAAATATGCTTCAATTTGAATTAAGAGGGTTATTATCTATCTTACCTGGAGAAGGAAATGGCAACACATCTATCTTACGTGGAGAAGGAAATGGCAACCCACTCCAGTATTCTTGCCTGGAGAATCCCATGGACAGAAGAGCCTGGAGGGCTACAATCCATAGGATCGCAGAGTCGGACATGATTGAAACGACTTAGCACATTCTCTATTTTAAGGATATTTCCTTAAATTGCTAACATAAATTAGCAATACCAGAGATGTCAAAAATATCAGTTTCTGTTAAAAATGCTTCAATTTTTGTGATTTCACCATGTTGCTTAATTGAATTCCGACAAAGTGCTAATTGTCAGATTCTAAGTTTTAAGAACATGGTGATAAATACAACAGACAAAATTCCCTTTGTCGTATAGCTTTTGGTCTGGCTGAAGAGGGTTTGTTTGTGCAGGAGACTAACAGAAACCAAGTAAAATAGAAAGTATGTCAAATGTTGATAAATGCTATAAAGGAAAAATACAGCAGACAGTGGAGACAGGAAATGCTGGAATGGGAATGGGGTTGCAATTTAAAATAGGATGATTAAGGAAGGCTCCAAGAAAAGCTTGAAGGAAATACTATTTTTCAAAAACAACAAAATAAAAAAAAATCAATAAACATGCAAACTAGTTATCAATAATTATTGGTGACTACACACACACACACACACACACAAAACCTAGTATTTATTTTTCAAATTAACTTTCAACTCTATTCACTGAGAAAATAAAATAAATTTGATTTTGCATTTTTGTAGAACTATAAAAATATGATATTTAGCTATCACTAATCCCTGCTTTTTTGTTTGGAGACCTCCCACTGTTTAGCTCAGTGATAAAATTCCACAATAAATTTTGACTTGAAAGATTTCAGGATATCACGAAAATGGGAATGACGAATGAAGGCTATGAGATGAGCAAATATTTGGCAAATCCTGTAAAGCACTTAGAACAAGCTTTATTAAGTGTGGTGGAATCAGATGATCATTACTGTTTTTATTTTTATCTAGGGTCAAACATAATTAAAACATTTTCTGTGGGTTTCCAAATTAGCCTAACGATTTATTGGTCTCCAAAGATCTTGGTAGATGGTAATCTTGGCATGGTATTCTAAAAGAGGACTCTCTAGATCTGGAAAGAAGTTGGAAAATAATTGTTTAAAAACAAAACAAAAAAAAGGCCCAAGGAACACCGTGAGAGAATTGTGACACGTTGGGAATTCGGTCAAAAGGTGCCATCAGTGATGGGCTAAAGTCCACGGGATTGCAAGAGTCCGACACGACTAAACCACCACCATCCCATGGTTGCTGGAGCACTAAGATGCCCAGATCGTCAAGGTTTAGGACTGCAAAGATCAAGGAGGAAATGCTGTAGCTGCCCTCTTGTGGCTGAAATGGAGGTTTTTTTTTGCCTCTGCCTCTATACTTTCAGGAAGCAATGTTATTTCACCCCATGCTACTCCCACCCACTGAGTTATACATGAAATAATGTAAGACCAACAAAACATTTCAAGTTTTCAGATGGACTCAAAAGACTCCCTCCCCCCCGCCCCTCAACCCCTACCCAACGGCAACCACAACTAAACCCAGCAAGTCAGTCAACACACACTTTTCAGTTGAACAAAGCTCCTGGCTATTGGTACATTATATTAAAATTTTGTCCTCTTTCAACCATACCCCAAGGGAAGTCACATGAGATTTCTGGAAGAATTTTAAGATGATATCCTCCAGTCTATAAGTACTTGGTGGCGGGGAGGGAGGATGGTGGGAATTAATAGCAGAGACTGATATAAGAAACAAGCGGAAGGAGTTTGATACCTCTCAGCTAGATAATCAAAACTAAACCACTTAACAGCTTAAATTTCAGTTTCTTCTAGTGTAAAATCAGAGAGTTCAAAGCAACTTTCAATATCCCTTTTAGCTCTAAAACTCTATAAATAAGTGGGCTGATGGACAGGTCAATTACTTTTTGTCTCTTGGTTTTCTTTCCTTTCTGGTTATGTGGCTTTATGATTAGTGAACTAAAGAGCCATTAGAGGAATTGTGTGATTCCTTTGAACCATTGAGCATTGCAGGGCCATAGGGATATTTGTAGAACTGTCCCATTCATACAGGTACTGAATTTATTAACTATCTGCTATGCGTTGTGCATCATTCCCGTGCAAGTAGTGCAATATTAATAGACAAAAGAAGAGTCCTTGTCTTTGAGGTGCTTATAATTTGAACAAAATTAACTTCATTCATTTTTATGTGGCCTTATTTACAGTTTGCTTTTATGTTCTTATGATTCTGAAAATAAAAAGGGGAACTTACCTTAAATTTTGACTGTCTCCAAAGATCTTCTAGATGGGATAGGCTTGAAGCTGAGCAAAACTCCCAGTAAACTTGGGCAAGAACTGGGTCTGGAATCAAAACTTCAAAGTCAAGGCAGTGTGCCTTCTGGTGAAGCTTGTAGTGGAAGACATGCCTGGCTATGTATGCTTTAGTCATTTTGAAAAATGTTCTTCCATAGGCCTTTTTTTTTAAAAAAAAAAACATGAAATGAAGTCCAAATAGGGCCTATATGTTTTTGGAAACTGCCTTGTTTGTGCTCGGTTTCATCTCATGCTTTGGAATGGTTAATTTAAAAAGAAAGACTATGTTTTAAATAATTTAGAATTTAAAAAAAAATTTTTGTTTTATCAGGCTAAGATTGTTTTGCTTGTTTAGTTTTTCCCTCAAATTCTTGTGTGTGCTCTGACATTTAAAGACATATAAACAATCATAAATTTTGAAATATTAATTGTTTTGGATGTGAGAAATCTTAAGGTGTACATTGCTAAAATGAAAGTTGACTTGTTATATGAAAATGCACATGCGTGTAATGATCAGGTTACAGGATCTTGATAAAAATGCTATTCCAGGTTACAAGAAGTTCTGGAAGGACCTCTTGATGTCACAGATTTTTTTTTCCTGTTGCCTTGATATTTTCAGAATGTCTTACACATCATCTACTATATGTGTCTTTGTTGTAAGTTAGAGTTTGGTTAGATAGAACATTTGAACTCTATTCAACTTGGCAGGGCAAAGAGCCTGGAGTCCAGTGATTTGTCTTTAGGGCGGTGTTTGGGGAATAACAAAATATTTCAGAATCATTAAGGGTATTACAAGAGGGAATTTGGGAGTGGTTGAAATGCTTTGTGTACTTCTAAGAAGGCAGGATGGGAGAGATTAGAGGAGGAAAATGGTTTTAAAAATTTCACTTGGAGATTTGTAAATATAGTAAGCATTACTGCAGGTTCATAATAAAATAAAATGATCATAAACTGTTAAAAACATGAGGCTTTTTCTGATTTCAGTTTGATAAAACTGAAAAGGTAAAACAGAAAACAAAACATATGTTACAAAGGAAGTTTCATTGATATGTAATATTAGAGTTCTTCCTGACCAAAGATATATCTGTTATCTTATAAGGTGTGTGATATCATTTTGGTACAAGTAGTGATACCATAGATTACTTCTTTAAACATTATTTTTAGGCAGATATGCTCTGAGGAAGATAGTGTGAAGTCTTGGAAAGAACACAGACTGGGTTCAGAGTATGCTGGGCAGTTGGCTCTATGGTCTTGGGTAATTTTTTAGCCTGTTTCTTCACTTGTAAATTGAAATAATTTCTATTCTCTCATAAGGCTTGGAGTAGGAAATGGCAACCCACACTAGTATTCCTGCCTGGAAAATTCCACGGACAAAGGGAGCCTGGCAGGCTATAGTACATGGGGTCAAAAAGAGTAGGACATGACTGAACCCTCCCCCCCACACACACAAACACACACACATAAGGCTTATCCAGCGAAGGCTCCATGCCTTTCCCCTCCTACATCTTCCAGCTTTCTAGGAGAGTTTTACTGTCTATCTGTCTGTCTCCAAGATCATGCCAATCAGAAAGGTCTAAAGAGTTAAAAGAAGAAAAAAAAGTTTAGTTGCTATTATAAGTGGTATATGAAAATTTTAACTACCTCTTCTACCTATGCCAAGCAAAGAAGAATTTTTCTAATAATAAAGGCAAATGGGTCTTAAACCTAGGACCTATAAGGAAATGTTTTTTGTCTTTTTGTTTAGGTATGGGGATGTGGAGAAGAATGGCAGGTGTTGATGATTTCTGTGTATATGATTCAAAGGCTTATCTCAGCCCAGCAAAGTGGCTGTGTTTTGAACCTGGTTGCTGATTCCTTTTTCGTCAGACCTCTTTCCTGCATGCCTTTGTTCTTTCCTGTCATTCAAACGTCAGTGATTGAGTGTACATTACTGAATGCAGTTCTTCTGTCTTTATGGACAAGACTGTGCTTAGAACCTTGCCTAATTCTAGATCACAAGCTCAAATGCATGTGCAGGTCAGAAGCAAAGGAGGGTCCACCTAATGCAACTGTGGTGAATTGGATAGCATGTGCTCGGTCCAGAGAGTAGCCACCAGTCTGCAGCTTGTTTTATGGACTGTTTATTGCCAGATCTTCAACCTTTTTTCAAGAGAAATCAGAAATGCAGGCTTAAATGTGAAGTTTCCCAATTTTTACACCACCATGCAAACCAAGCAGAGCTTAGCTAAGGACTGTAGTTTGTATACTCTGGTTCCAGTTGAGGTTAGTGTTTCTTTCTTGATTTGCCTCTTATTGGATAATGAACAAGAGCTAGATAACCTAGGAGGAAATCACAGCCCTATCACATTCTACCTATGAGAACTTGGCAAGTAATTATACTTGGCATCTCTGTCCCTTAGTTTCCTCATCTATGAATTGGTGGTGATGGTAATAGTACTCATCTCATAGGGTTTGGGGGAAGAATCAAATAAGTTAAAATAAATAAAGTGCCTACAATAGTGCTTGGGATAGTAGTGGGTGATATTGAAGTGTTTAATATTATTAAAGCTTCTTTCATGTCCTCCCTTTAGAAGGTCACAGCCTCTTCCTGTAAGGCCTGGGAAGGGAGGAGGAAAAAAGGGAAACAAACTTTTATTGAGCACTTCCTGTGTACCAGGAATTATACCAGATGCTTTATATGACATTTTCTCAATTTAATCCTCAGACAGACTCTTGAGAAGGTTTTATTCTCATTTTGCAGTGGAGAGAACTGAGACTTTATGAGATTCACTTGTCCAAGGCAGAGTTAGATTTGGACTTAAGTGGATCTGATTTCAAAACTCATTGTTATACCAGAAAGCTTTCCATCCTTGACCAAGGGAGATTTGCTGTGAATTTGATGCCTGACAGGATCTCTTTCAAAAGGAAATTTAAGGGTAACTGCCTCCTAAATGAGTCAGGTTGGGTCCAGATTAACCGGGGAGAACTTTATTACTCACAAATCTACTACCCACTCTATACTTGACCTCCCAGGCAAGCCTGAGCTCATCCAGGATAGAGACTAAGCGTCTGCTCTATCTGAAACTCCCAGCATAGTCAATGAATCCAGGCGGTTCTCAATCTACACAGTTTTGGAGAGTTGGATATGACATCTGACAAGACAAGTCTAGCCAGGCCAATATAGGACCTTAGTTACTGCACTAAAAGCCTCCACATGTTATAAAAGCTTTGCCTCCTTTCCTAATAGTGTCTTTTAAGATGTCAGTGAATAGAATCAGATTGGATGGAAGGGGTGGAGATGTGTGTGAAGAGAAAGAAGAAAGAAGGGATAAAAGAATAAGAGCGGGAAATATGTAGAGAGAGAGCAGGAGATAAGGATTTTAATGCCTCCTCCACATGAGATGTTTGAATGTGCCCAGACTTTGCCATCCTTGCCTCATTGACTCAAATGTGTTAGAAATCAGTGAAATTAACAAAACCACAAACTAAATGATTAATGGGTCTGTTTTCAAGAACCAAGTGGGAAACAAACAGGCAGACAGAAGTACAGTTCTCACTCTGTCCCTCTATCGCTTTGATCTCTGTCTCCCAGTAAATGGAGGGCACTCTCAGATCTACCACATTATCACTTTGCTGCTATCCTTTATCCTATTCAGATGGAGTGGCAAGACCAAAGGTCAGGCAGGCTCACAGATGGACCTTTGGAATTAATCCAGATGCAGAGCAACACTGAATCCATCCATGCAGGGCCAAGGGTTCATGTTTACTCTAGAGTACAGTATTTCCTCACTGAAGGAATTCTGGCTAATTACTTGACCTTTCTGAGTCTCAGTTTCCTCATCTGTGATATGGGAATAATCCTAGAACCTACCTCACATGTCTGTGATGATTAAACAAGTTTTACCACATGTAAAATGCTTAGAGCAGTGACTGGTCCATGATCATTAATATTGTTAATATTAATAAAAGGTTTTAGAGGTGATATTGATCACAAGCAGATGATCATACTTGTCTTGGAAATAACCCTTTTTGAAGTGATTTGATTTTGCAAATGATTTTAAAAGGCCCTTCGTATGAGATCAAGCACCTTCACTCACCACTCTCCAAAAATTAGCCATTTCCATTATGCACAGACTTCGATTCTTTTCTATAAATTGTCCAGACTCCAAAATGGGATGCAATATGCAATATGGTCTTGTTCCTTGGAGGTGGAAAATGGTATAATTATACAGCAACTGGTGGTGCGGAGGTAAAGAATCCATCTGCCAATGCAGGAGATGTAAGAGGTGTGGGTTCGCTCCCTGGGTTGGGAAGACCCCCTGGAGTAAGAAATGGCACCCCACTCCAGTACTCTTGTCCGGAAAATTCTATGGACAGAGGAACCAGGGGGCTACAGTCCATGGGGTCACAAAGATGTGGACATGACTGAGCACACACACATACATATAGCAACTCTACATATCAGTAGATAAAGCAGTGATTGATTAGATTAATTAAACATGATTTTTAAAAATAAGGGGAATGAAATTCACTTTTTAAAGAACTGCTTTGTTCCATACTAGATTTCTCATTTTCACTAAATGGGGTACAAAGTTGTCAGCCTCAATAACAATTTCACTAAGCTTGGTTTTCAGATTCATACCACAGGTATTTTTTGATCAGAGGAAAGCACCATTGGCAATTCTTAGGAACTGTCCTTTGGACAGCGTGACATTATTGTAGGTAGGAGAACTGATCATCATTATAGTGGCCAAACAGAATTCAGAATCATGCTCTATAATCACAGTTCATTTAAAATAGGCTCCATCTCCAACATCTTCCCTGGTAAAGTTGAGATGGGGAAGTGTAGCACAGCAGAAACCCACAGGTTTGGCGCCAAACAGACCTGTATTTTAATTTTGGACATTAATGATTCCAATAAATTTATGGAACAAACAGTTCTCAAGCTTTAGCATGGATCAGAATCAATCACCTAGAGGCTTGTTAAGTGTGGACTGTGGACACCACCCCTAGAGTTTCTAATTCAGTAGGTCTGCAGCTAGGCTCAAGAATTTGCATTTCTAGCAAGTTTTCAGGCAACGATGGTGATAATGCTGGTCTGAGGACCATACTTTTAGAACCACTAGGATACATTAGGTGCAAAAAATTAGATTCAGATGGTTCCAGAGCTGGGCCAGAGATTCCACATCTATAAAAGGGAAGAATTTTGACTTGGAAAGTTTTCTGTGAGGATTAGAGATACTGTGTAGATGCACCCAGCCCTTATGGGCAGTCAAAAAATACTAGATATTATTCCTTAGAGTCAGACATGGACTCAAGTTCAAGTTCAAGCTCTGCTGACTGAATGATCGATTGTAAACGTCATAACCTCTCAAAAACATCATTTATTTGTAAAGTGGATGCTACTGTCTGAATTGTGTTCCCCCAAATTCTTATCTTGAAGGCATAACCCCCAAAGTATGGTAGTTGGAGACAGGGCTTTGGAAGGAAATTAGGTTTTGATGAGGTCATGAGGGTGGTGTCTCACAATGGGATTGGTCTCCTTCCAAGAGGAAACCAGAGAGCTTGCCTCTTCTCTCTCTCTCCACCATGTGAGCACGCAGCTTGAAAGCGGCCTCTGCAAGCCAGGAAGAGAGCCCTAACCAAGAACCCAATTGGTTGGCACCTTGATCTCCTCCTTTAGAACTGTGAGAAATAGATTCTTAGTGTTTAAGCTATCTGATCTGTTTTGTTGTGACAACCTGAGCTAGCACAGCGGAGTTAATCCTTACCCTATAAATTAGGGAGACAATGAGATACTGTGTGTATAGCACTCAGAACAGTGTTGGCTCCCTGTAGTAGGAGGCAGCTAGTGAATTTTAGCATTATTATTTAGTATAACAATTACAGTTATCACTCTACCCTTTCTTCCAAACCAGTCGTGTTGTTTCTTCTTTTGTTAACTTTGCTAAGAACGTCCCAAATATGATCATAAGCTGATTGCAGGGCACGTAGATGAGGTGATAACTAGTGAGGGCTAATTCACATCATTGCCTTCAACATTATCATTACAGATTATTTTTCTGTCCCAGCGTCTTATCCTTGGACAAGCACATATTTATATAAGAATAAAAATGCTATCAACCCTCTTTCTGGTCTCAGCCTGTCCAAAAGAGTAAGCCATCTCCTGTGGCTCATTTTCTGGTGAGGTTCCTTTTTTCAGAACACACTGGTCAGTTGTCTCCTGGGTGGTATCTTGCGCATATGTTTCCTATTAAAGTAGCAACTGAAGAGTGGCAACTGTGAATCTTTTCTGGCTGGTGCTCCTGTTCCCTTTTCTTCTGTAATTAGCCTTGGGGTGGAAGTTTTTCGGAGGAAGGGAGGGGGAGGCTAATTTATGAATTGAAAATTGGACTTGATGCATATGACACTGGGCTAAATTGCTCAAACTTAGCTGTGATAAAAACTTTCCCTGGTTCTTTCTCTCTTGTTAAAGTCTCCTCATTTACATTTCTACAGTTTCAAGCATCTAACTTTGTTTTAAAAAGCATGTTAAAATATTAAAGACTTGACTAAGTTTTAAAAGTAAAAAGAAAAAATGAAATCAAATACTTCTGATTATTTTAGGGACAATGTTTTCTCACGGTGAATAACATTATTGGAATCACATCAATATGAGTGATTAAACTACCAATGGGTCACTTTTAGTGGTTTTTATGAAAAGAAATTATATACAGCCATCTGGGAAAAGTTTGGCAGTTTCTTATACAGATAAACATCCATGTACAATATGACCCAGTAATCCCACTCCTAGATTTTTACCTAAGAGAAATGAAAATTTACATTCCCAGCAGAACTTATACACAAATGTTTATAGCAGCTCTGTTCATAATTGCCACAAACTGAAATAACTTAAGTATTCAATGGATAAATAAACTGACACATTCACATAACAGAATACTATTCAGCAGTGAAAAGCAACAAACTATTAAGCAACAATCTGGATGAATCTCAAAGGCATTTTACTAAGTGAAAAGTTACATGAAAAGGGTTATATTTTTTACATTCTTAAAAGGATAAAACCATGGTGATATGGAGACCAATAGTTTATGGTAGGTGGGGGATTATAAAGTAGTAGCACCAGAGAATTTGGGGGTGTGAAAATTGTTCTGTAACCCTGATTGCACTGATCTTTCTATGACTACACATGTAGTAAAAAATTCATAGAACTGTACACCAAAAGATGTCAATTTTACAATGTTAATTAAAAAAAAAAGAATAATGAGGAGGAAAAGAGATATCATGTCTCTTTCAGGAACATAAATGATTGTCCCACTGTGCTATGCGGTGAAAATTTTAAATGTGTGTTGGGTTGAATCTATTATGAAATTTCTGTACAGGTAGGAAATGTCAGAAAAAAATTATTTTTGATTGTGTGGTAATGAAGGGAAGAAGGAAGGATGGGTTTAATTTTACTCATGGTTTCCACGTATATCAACAACGAAAGATCATAGGACAATATAACGAGTTAATAGTGCTCATAAATTGCTTTTTGAAATCTCTAATCCTCACCTCTTATCAACGTTCTGATCTCCATGGCATTTTCAAAACTGGATTGCAACTGTCTTCTGAGTCTGAGATGCTTGAGATGAGAAGCAGTTAGGTCAAAAGTGGGAGTTCACTTTCCTTTATACTGCACATCAGCTATTCATATCCTACCATCTGAAACTAATTTGTTGTGTGTAATTTATTCCATAAAGTTGCTGAAATAAACAATGCATCCACGGCTCCTTAGATGTGTATTGTGCAGGGACTTGCTTGTCTGTGTGTGATTTTCAGCTCTCTGGGAGCTTTTAGAAGTAGCATCCAGCACTTGGGATGTCATGTGGGTTCTTGGAGAGCCTATTATTTATAAACTAGGGTACTTGTTGTGTGTGGTTTGTTATCTGTGGCTGATGTGATGTGGACCACAATCCCTGTTCCCAAATATTTCCTGAGTCCAGATTAGTGAGTTAGTAATGGGGAACAGACATGCCCACTCTATACCTCAGATAAATACAACAGGATCGAGATTGTTTGGGGGAAATGGATGAGAAGTTACAGCGCGGTGGTTTGTCACTTTCCTCCTAGGAACACAAGGCACTATGGAAAAGCATGGTGCATTTTCCATGGTGGCAGTTTATTTCTGGATGTGGCCTGACTTCACTTCTGTGTTGTGGATGCTAAAACATTTCGCAAAGTTCTTCCAGCCCTTCTACCTCCTATCCTTATTGCCAGGAACTTTGCCGGGTGATGACATGATGTGGAGGAATAAGGCACAGTCCTTCTCACAGATCTCACAGATTCCTTCACAGTCCTCACAATGCAAGCAAGTCCTTTTCAGACTGCATATTCAAAGTACATTTTGCCTTTTTAAAAGAGGGCTATTGGATGGAGGAGCCTGGTAGGCTGTAGTCCATGGGGTCGCTAAGAGTCAGACACGACTGAGCGACTTCACTTTCACTTTTCACTTTCATGCATTGGAGAAGGAAATGGCAACCCACTCCAGTGTTGTTGCCTGGAGAATCCCAGGGACGGAGGAGCCTGGTGGGCTGCCACCTATGGGGTTGCACAGAGTCGGACACGACTGAAGCGACTTAGCAGCAGCATACTAGCACCAGTACAGATCACTTTAGTGTTCTTTCTGTCAAAAATCAATATTTCCATTTTGTCCCCATAATTAAATCAAAGTACTAGGCTTAAAAAATCTCTTCTGAATCCACAGACCACTGTTCTCACTTTAAGAGTACAAATCATTACAGAGCATTTTAAAATGCTCTTGTCAGTTCCAGAAATATACTTTTGAGTTCCCTCTTGCAGAGAACAGATTTCTTCTCTAGAAAGCTTCTAGCTCATACTTGAACTTTGGCAAATGGTTCCCTCTTGCCTATTTCCTTGGAGGCCAACAATCCTTATGCTATTCAAAAGTACTTTTTGGAGCATTTTCTATACATAGGCCCTATTCTAGGTAGTGAAGACATAAGACAAAATCACAGGCTGAAAATTTATTTTAGAACATATGAAATGCTAGGAAGGAAGTAAAACATGACTGAGATAGAGTGATTGTAGGCGTGGGGAGAATGCATTACTTTAGACAACAGGTGGTCATGTACGATCTCTTTGAGGAGGTTACATGTGAGTGGAATCTATACATAAGAAGCCAACCATGTCAAAATTGAGGAAAGAACATTCCAGAGCAGGCTTTTTCTCCATCAAGCACTATGCTCTTCATGTTTGAACGGTAGAGGTGGAAATTGCCTCTATCACCATTTTAACATATGACCCACTGAAGGAGCTGTTTCTTCTCCTTAAACCTTGGGCTATATGGGTTTGGAGATGCTAGTGTTCAGGAGGGGACACCACCACCAGGGAACACAAGTCATAATTCTGTGAAACTGGAGGTTATTCTTCTGTAGCTGGTCATAGGCCAGGTAAATGAGTTGGACGGCGATGTGGTGGGAATCCTCATTCTTGCTTAAGTCCTTCACGAAGGCATTAATCTCTGAAATGCCTCCAGAAATGAGGCATTGATTTTCGTTTATTATTTTCCAAGGTAGAGGCAGTTCTAGTAGCTTCTCCTCAGGCTTTCCCACCCTAAGACTGGTTATAGTCAGGGAAACAATGTAGGAGTTCAGCCAGTTGCTGAGTACATCTATTCCAATTATGCATTCTAGAACTGAAAAAATAACCGCAGGATGGGCCCAGATACTTACTGGGCCTATTCTGAGACAGACCCAAGCTAAAACTCCATTGATCTCTTGACTTCTAGCCTCTATTCTGACTGGTGGACCACAGTGACATTTTGGTTCTTCAGGAATTAGTGTTAGTTCAAAGCCAGTGTCCATCAGTCCCTAAAGCTCTGGTGATTACCTTTCGCCAATACACAGTTTACTCTGGTAAAAGGCTATAGGTCCCTTTGGGTATGGCTGGGAGAAAGATTAACAGCATAAATTTTTGACAGTATACTGGGGTCCTTCCTTAAGGGGATCCATCCTTCCTTTCTTTTTTGGGAACTAAAAATGGGGTTCTTGGTCTGTAAACTAGCTCAAGGTTGGGAACTGATTGAGGGTCGTGACTCTGTTTTTATCATGCATGTCATATTTTTGTTCACTTGACCTAGATCTTTTCTGCCTATACAGGTAAGTGGGAAGTTAGTAAACTTTCTATCTATTTCTATCTATTTCATTTCTAGGACTGCCACGATTAATTAGCCAACATCATAGGCCTGCAGCAGTCAGGCTGTCCTGAATGCCATTGTACTATTCATTATGGTAACCATGCCCATCCTGCCTTGTTGGTTGAATGCTGCCACTTGGCCCCTGCCACGGGGGATTCAATTACTCCCATCACATTTAGGTTTGCCAATTCAGTACTATAGTTCCACTGTCAGGTCTGGCATATAGATAAGAGCTCTTCAAGGATCCAGAGTTCCCTCATGAATTCATTTCTCACAGTCATGGTGAAAGGTATGTCTCTGGACCCTCCCAGGCTGAGTGAGTAGGTTTTAAATGACAAATCCCCTCTAACATTCCAGTCTCCCTAAGTCTTCAAATCCCTTTCTCTACGTTAACCTAACTGTGAATGACCTTTTAGTCCATGTTTCAGGCAACCAATGAATCAGACTGTTAGAGCTTTTTCTAACTCCCTTAGCTGCAGTAATACATGGAGACTCTTTACTTAGTGAGCCCAGATCAATAAATTCAGCCTGGCTCAACTTTATGTTTCTTCTATCATTATCCCTCACTCTTATTATCCATTTGCACACATATTCTCCAGATGTCTGATCAGGTAAGTTAGAAGACTCAACTATTCTTTTAGAGTCTAAAGCAACTCTTTTTGGGTCACATTTTGTACCTCACCTTTAGGGGCCTGTTGGCACTTGTGTCTAGTTGTAGATCTAGAATGGCTTTTCCAGTGGCTCAGAGGTGAAGAATCCACACGCAATGCAGGAGATGCGAGTTCAGTCCCTGGGTTGGGAAGATCCCCTGGAGGAGGACATGGCAACCCACTCCAGTATTCTTGCCTGAAAAATCCCATGGACAGAGGAGCCTGGCAGGCTACAGTCTGTAGGGTCGCAAAGAGTCAGATACAATTGAAGTGACTGAGCACATAGATCCAGAACAGATCTAGAAGCAAAGAGGGGCTCTCCCGGTGGCTCAGTGGTAAAGAATCTGCCTGCCAATGCAGAATATGCAAGAGAAGCAGGTTGGATCCCTGGGTTGGGAAGATCCTCTGGAGGAGGAAATGGCAACCGATTCTAGTATTCTTGCCTGGGGAATTCCATGGACAGAGGAGTCTGGTGGGCGGGCTACAGTTCATAGGGTCACAGAGAGTTGGGCATGACTGAGCACGCAGGAGGGGGAGGTCCCGAGGAGACAGCATTGTCTTGCATGGAAACTATCTCAGTGAAGGCCATTATAGTTTCCTCAGGACATACAGGGTTAATTCCTGATAGGGAGCCAGAAGATGGGGGCAGGGAGAGACTACAGATAGAGAAACAGCCTGAGGACCTAATTAGGAAATTTGCTAAACTTTCATATTTAGAAATGCACTATTTCATATTTTAGATATGTGCTATTGCTCTGAAAAGAAGAATTAAAATACTATTTTCTGGTATAACCAAGTCATTTATTTTAAACAATTATAACAACCTACTATGTGCCAGGAAATCTAGGTGCTAAGAATACCACAGTGAACACCACAGAGCCCCAACCCTCAAACTACCTACATTCTGGTGAGGAAGACAGACAATTAAAAAAACCAAAAATGTATATAGCCAATGTCAAGTAGTGATAGGTACTGTGAAGAAAGAACCAGGAAAGGGGATATAGAGTGATAGACTAGAGGAGCTACATTAAACAGAGCCGTTGGAGGAGGTGTTTCTGAAAAGGAGTAGAGACTTGAAGTGAGAGAGTGAGTTATGTGATGTTTGGAGGGTGGAGTGGAGTTGGGTATGGCTAGTAAGGAGGAATGGAAGGGACTGCAGAAAGGGAGGTTAGGGGGCTGATTCTTGAGAGGAAGAGGGAGGAGCGAGGAGAGAGAAGAAGAGGGTCAGAGCAGGAAACGGAGGGAGAGAGGGAATTGGGAAGGTGGGAGAAAAGGAGATGGAAAAAGAGGTGGAGAAAGTCAAGTAGGCTGGGGCTTTTATCGGCAAAGTTTAGAGACTTGAGATTGAGGGGCTCTGGAGCAACTGTGGAGCTATTAAGAACAGGAGAGAGGATTTCTAGAAGTATTGCTGAAAGTTATGAATTTCTTAACTTTCTTAACTTAATTTCTTAACTTGGTTTTTCCTTTAATGTTCTTTGGCAGATATGACAAGAAGTGGGGATTATTTTTACAATTACTTATGGTCATTGGCCTGTTTTTCTTTTAATGTAATAGTACACTGGAACTGGACCTTGTGGCACACATTTGGGTTAAATTTAAATTTAGTAAACATTAAATTTATGTCTCACATTATCTGCCGGAATGACTTTTCAGAAATCCTGCATAGTAGCCTCTTTTCTCTTTGAGGAACATATTCAGCTGAGCTTATGGAAAAATATATAGTACATGTACAGCATACAGTATATGGTATGTAATGTTAAATTGCTTATTGAATTTATTTTACAATTATCCACAAAAGGTTTTATTATTGTTTGTATACAATAATGTTAAATCCATGTTAAATCTATTTCTAGGACTGTGACTGAAAACTCTACTGAAAACTCTTCATTTTACACAAAGGATTATAAATTGGTTTTCAGTCTGCTCCCTTTACTAGTATGTATGCTTCATTAAGGTAGTGACTCTTCTCATTGCTATATCACAGGTCCTAGAAAAGTAACTGACACATAGTAGGTGTTCAATAAATTTTAAATGACTGATAGGTAAATTCATAAGTGAAGCAAAATGAGCTTGCTTGTCAAACCATCTTAATCCTTAACGCTAGAAAATGCTGGAAATGCAAATGAATTTAGGCTAGTTAAAAGTATAATTAGTTATAACATTTTATCTTTCATAGTATTTGCTCTATAGCATTTTTCTTATAATATTTACTTCAGTGATAATGATGAGAAATAATCTCTATTCAAATAGCAATACCTATTTAAACTCCATAAACTCCTAAGTTAAAATAAAATAAGCAAAGATAGCAAACAAAATATATCTACTTACTTTTTTCACAAGTTATAGAAACAATCAGCAACTTTTAGGTTGTTTTGTTTCATGCTAATATATTTAGCAAGAAAGGTATAAGTGTATTATTGGCATAAACATGGAACTAGGTTAACTTCTCTGGTTCCATGAATAAATCTTTAAGAATGGTAGGCTAATGATTGGTGTTTTAGCATGGTGTTTTAGGACCATCTCTCTCAGAAACATTTCTCTTTAGGGTTTCATTAAGAGTGCTTATTTTATTGTATAACCATAACTACATCACAGCAAATCTAATTTGGGATGTTTACTGATGCTTGTTTAGATGCTGAAGGCAATGCATGAGGAACTGATGGTGACTGATTCTTATCCAATCAGTTCCTGATGCAGTATCTGCGACATCAAAAACTCTGTGTTAGTTATATTCAGTGTCATTTATTTCTGAAAACAGCAACTTTGTTTCCACATATGAAATTTGCAATTAAGTAACTCTTTTTAACATTTCACATGATAAATCAATACAAATTCATGCTAATGAGTAATTTTCCCATTTACCAAGAGAGATATTGTAAAGATAGTATGTGTGAGACTCAGTTAGCACAATCGTTTATTTCATGGCAGACCAGCATAAATGAATATTTTTTTAGAGAGGATATTTTAAAAACAGCTATCCTTACGCCACTAATTCTTATTTTTAATGATTATTTTTTACTTAAAAATGAGGTGACTTTGAATAAGATAGTCTAACATCTTCCCTGGTGGCTCAGATGGTAAAAAGTCTGCCTGCAATGTGGGAGACTGGGGTTCGATCCCAGGGTCAAGAAGATCCTCTGGGGCAAGAAATGGCAGCCCACACCAGTATTCTTACATGGAAAATCCCATGGATGGAGGAGCCTGGCGTGGTATGGTCCATGGGGTTGCAAAGAGTCAGACACAACTGAGCGACTAACGACATACATACAACACAATGATCATTTAATTTTAGATTCATTGATTAAGATAAACTGCATGTACATTTTCAAAATGAGTTTGTTATATCTTCACCATTCTAGAATTCTAGCTCACTGAAGTGGTATGATTAGAATTAGAGTTATAGATACAGGAGGCACATGACACTAAGAAGAATGTTGTGGCCAAGCATATGACCCCAAGAATGTTACTGGTTTCTTATTGATGTTACAAGTCAGCTTTTTATGATCTCATTAGAAATTTCTAACTAGTCCTCAAGAATTCCCCCAAAATATAGAATAAATGAAAGCCTCTAGTGTTACTTAGCAAATCTATCCTTCTATTCAATGGAACTTCTGATTTACATGGGCTATTTTGGACATAAAGGCTTGGAGATAATTGGTACAGGATTTTGAAGTAGAATAAAGGTAGAGTTTAGAGGTGGAGATCATAGAATGGAGACTAAAAAGTTCACTGATTGCTACTTGTTCTGTCTTCATTCATCTGAATCCCAAGTAGGCCTCAGAGTTAAGTTTTCATCATATTTTTATTTTACAAATGGTGAAATTTTGGAATATATTAGCATATTCTTTGACCATAATTTCCAGCTCATTTGTATCTTTTTTCAAGAGTTCTTACCAGTGATCAAGTATGTTATTTCAGTTGTTTAACAGACATTTCCTTAAGGTTTATATGCTTTTCATAGAGAATATTTCTGTAAACCCAAAGGAGGTATAAGCAGAATGATCTTGGGGACTTTAGATATCTGTTGGAGAAGGAACTCTAGGAGAAGAATCCTAAAAGTCAGTCCCTCATGGTAGTCCTCTGTAACTCTCATGGTCACTCTGTAAGTATAGTTTTCTGTCTTGCAACTAAATTTGACAGATTAGGGAACTGAGTTAACAACTCCAGTAGTAACTGAAAAATTAGTATTGTGTCATTTTTCAAACTAGGAGGAATGTGCTAAAATAAAGATCACCAGCCCAGGTGGGATGCATGAGACAAGTGCTCGGGCCTGGTGCACCGGGAAAACCCAGAGGAATCGGGTGGAGAGGGAGGTGGGAGGGGGGATCGGGATGGGGAATACATGTAACTCCATGGCTGATTCATGTCAATGTATGACAAAACCCACTGCAATGTTGTGAAGTAATTAGCCTCCAACTAATAAAAATAATTGAAAAAAAAGTAGGTGAATAACAAGGTCCCTCAAGGTTTGATTGTTGTAAATATGTACTGAGTGATCTTCTCTATGTAGAGTCATTTATCAAAAGTAACTGGGTAGGAGTCCAATTGCTGACATGTCATGATTCTAGCCTTCTACTATTTGGAGTGCCTAGTCTAAGACTGTAAGTTTTGAAAGCTCTGAGGACTGGATATAGTGGCTGGGATGGTTAGATAAAGGTATATCATCTTTCATCACAAAGTGCTATAAGAAATTGGGTGGGGAAAGAGGAATTCATGGAGATGTTGAAAGGTCCTATTTAGGCCAGTGGTTATCAAACAAGCATGCAGCAGAATTATCCACGGGGCTTGTTAAAATACTGTGTGCTAAGATGCACGCTTCGTGTCTGATTTGGAAGATCTGAAATGGGGTCCAAGAATCGGCATTTTTAAAAGTTCCCTGGTGATGTAATTCAGGGACTATAATTTGAGAACCACTGCTCTTAGCCTGATCTATGTGGGCTATTGGAAACAGGTGATCTTAAGTACTACAGCAATAAGTGAGCATGATGATTTAGAAGGAAAAAGGCCAAAACTAAGCATCTACAGAAGTTCCAAGTTTTAGTAATTACTGGATTCAGGAAATGTCCTTTGTTATATCAGTACACATCTTTCAGTACATTTGAAACTTCCTGTTTACCTTTATTTTCACCCCCAGAAAATCACAGACTAGAAACTCTACAGTTCTTGGGGTTGAGTTTGGAAATATAGCTTGTATGCTTGTGAACTATGCAGAATGGTAATAAGGAAAGAAAACTCAGAGATAAGGCCATTGTAAAACACGAGAATCTTAAAATCCAAGTCACGGTTTTGAGCAGTCTTTGGAGCACTGTAAAGGCTAAGAGCATCTTCCAGTAATTGAGGTGTCTGTAACAGATTTAAAAAGCAGAGTCACCCTTTCCATAGTTATCCCCTAGAAGTTATTCTAGAGAGATCCTCTTGGTTGGTCTGTTCCAGCTAACAGATTGTCAGATAGTGAAGGGACAGCCATATCCATTCCTAGAGTTAATCAACTCCTCCTTTCTCCTAAGGTTTTCGCCATGCTGTTCCTACAATTCCTATTCATTTTTCAATTCTCGACCTCACCTCCAGTCTAGATGAGGTATCCTCATCCTTTGCTTATAGGAGTTAACCATCTATAATTACAAGGGAGATATTTACATGATTGACTTAACAACCAACTCCTCCATGAGACTGAGGCCAGGATGATTTGCTCAAGTTTCCATTTCCAATACAGAACCCGGTTCCTCCCTGGCATTAAGAACTTGTAAAATAAGAAGTGGCTATATTTGATGGGGAGCAGAACTTGAAGCTAGAGTTTCTTCTTGATCAAGCATGTTGGCTGAGCTTATTAGTACTGTCCCCATATTTACCGTCTCCAGACCACCATGTTTGCTGTTAGTGAAGTGTGGGTCACAAGTGTATTAAGTTTGAGAATATGAATTAAATAATGCTATAATCCCCAAAGGGGAGAGAGAGAGTGCGTGTGTGTGTGTGTGTATGTGTGTGTGTGTGTTTAGAAGTTTCAACTTTGAGGATTACACAGAAGAATGTACTGTGCTGTGCTTAGTTGCTTAGTCATGTCCGACTCTTTGAGACTCCATTGACTGTAGCCCTCCAGGCTCCTCTGTCCATGGGGATTCTCCAGGCAAGAATACTGGAGTGAGTTGCCATGCCCTCCTCCAGGGGATCTTCCCAAGATCCCAGGGATCGAACCCAGGTCTTCTGCATTGCAGGCTGATTCTTTACATCTGAGCTACCTGGGAAGCCCATGAATACTGAAGTGGGTACCCTTTCCCTTCTTCAAGGGAACTTCCCGACCCAGGAATCAAACCAGGGTCTCCTGCATTGCTGGTGGATTCTTTACCAGCTGAGCTACCAGGGAAGCCTGAAGAATGTGCTAGCTAGGACCAAATTTGGTACCTGGTAGGGTTATCAATTGGAGAAGGAAATGGCAACCCACTCCAATGCTCTTGCCTGGAGAATCCCAGGGACGGGGGAGCCTGGTGGGCTGCCGTCCGTGGGGTTGCACAGAGTCGGACACGACTGAAGTGACTTAGCAGCAGCAGGGTTATCAATCTTGATGGGCTCCGTCTGAGAATGAGCCTGTAACAAGGAAGGGGTTTTTGTTTGCTTGTTTGTTTCTTCTTGTTGTTGGTTAGTCACCAAGTCATGACTGACTCTTTTGTGATCTCGTGGACTATAGCCCACCAGGCTTCTCTGTCTATGGGATTTTCCAAGCAATTCTGGAATGGGTTGCCATTTCCTTCTCCAGGGGGTCTTCCCAAGCCAGGGGTTAGCTCACATCTCCTGCACTGCAGGCAGATTCTTTACCAGTGAGCCACCAGGGAAGCCCATCTTTAATCCTGCTCTACCTTAATGGGAGACAGCTCTGACTTGGATACAATGGCCACCTTCAGAATTCACGGAAACTTTGAAATGATCACTGAAAACGTAGCCATTTTAATTTAATTTTATCTTGTTTTGGTTTTGATACATATTTTTCTGGGAGTGGTGCCAAAGGAAGACAAAGGTGGCACTTTCTGGCAGTTCTTCATCTTTCAGTAGCGTTGCCTGGGAAGGGCCACATAAAATTCTAATCTGGATGTCCACAGAAGACAGCCAACTGTGAGCCTGGGGCTACTATTTATTGGGGGTGCTGCTAGTGTGTCTCTGGTTATTTTGACTCTCAGTGACTTCATAGGCCTTCTTGGTGGCATATGAAATTTTTATTGGCCTGATTTGAGCCTTTCCACACTTCTTAGCACATCCATTTGGGTGCAGAGGATAATAAAGTTCTTTGATGGAATAAGGGTGGCCATCTAGCTGCTTGTTCTGAGTAATAAAGTAAAACCTGCTCTCAAGTTGAGGTTTCCTTGCAACAAAAGGCTTCCTCCAGCAACAGAAGAGTTAGGTCAGCCTCCTGAGCCTGGCTGTCTCATAGAAATGGATTTCTAATGGAAATCTTAACTTTTAAGGCCAAGACTGAAATTTTGATTTCTAGCATTAAGGGGGCTCAACCAAGAATTATCCATGGGAATGAGCTCAGGAGGAGCCCTTTTCTCAGGGAACTGTCAGATAGTAAGGAAAACCAGGAAATCAGTAGAGAAATTATTTGACCTCTGGACTTATGCCACTGTGATAGGCACTGGGGCTGGGTGGTGGTAGGACCTGTGGGACTACAAGTCTACACCTGGGGAGAAAGCCACAGATGCTTAGAGAACATTCAGTACAAGCTTTGGGTAGCACAGGTTAATGTGCAGTACATGCCAGGACATCTGGTCAGAGCAAACTCAGACAGTGTTTAAAAAGTTGTATTGGGGCCTCAAATAGCTAAGGGAAATGGGAGGCACACAGTAACCATGGCTTCTAAGGGCAGAGCCAAGCCCAGGTCTAGAGGTGAGGTCAGAGCCTCAGTGAGTTGGAATCTGTGGTCGGACAGGAACACACAAGCTGGAAGATGAATAGACCATGGCCACCTGTGCTGGGCAGAAATAGAATTCAGGTTTATAGCTATAGCTCAGGATCACATATGCACCACAAGTCAAAGGTGCAGGCTTGGAGACTCAGTCTTCTCACTTGCTCTCAGAGAGAGAATAGCTATTTCTGTTTTGACTTACAAGTCTTCATGGTGCAGTAACAAGCCATGGCGTTGGTGCCAGTGACTGAGGCAAGGACTTAGCTCCCAGGCATCCTAACAAAGTCTCAGGTAGTGAGTCTGTTGTACTCCATTTTCAGTTAGGACAAGCATAAATTAACCCCATCTAACAACCTTGCCTAACTCAATGAAACTATGAGCCATGCCGTGTGGGGTCACCCAAGACGGACGGGTCATGGTGGAGAGTTCTGATAAAATGTGGTTCACTGGAGAAGGCAATGGCAGACAACTTCAGCATTCTTGCCTTGAGAACCCCATAAACAGTATGAAAAGGCAAAATGATATGACACTGAAAGATGAACTCCCCAGGTCAGTAGGTACCCAATATGCTATTGGAGAAGAGTGGAGAAATAGCTCCAGGAGAAATGAAGAGGCTGAGCCAAAGCGGAAACAATGCCCAGTTGTGGATGTGTCTGGTGGTGAAAGTAAAATCCAAAGCTGTAAAGAAAAATATTGCATAGCAACCTGGAATTTTAGGTCCATGAATCAAGGTAAAATGGAAGTGATCAAATAGGAGATGGCAAGAATGAACACTGACATTTTAGAAATCCATGAAATAAAATGGATGGGAATGGGCAAATTTAATTCAGTTGACCCTCTATCTACTACTGTGGGCAAGAATCCCTTAGAAGAAATGGAGTAGCCCTCATAGTCAACAAAAGAGTCCAAAATGCAGTACTTGGGTGCAGTCTCAAAAACGAGAAAATCATCTCGGTTCATTTCCAAGGCAAACCATTCAGTATCACAGTAATCCAAGTCCATGTCCCAACCATTAATGCTGAAGAAGCTGAAGTTGAACAATTCTATGAAGAACTACAAGACCTTACTAGAACTAACGCCAAAAAAAGATGTCCTTTTCATCATAAGGGACTGGAATGCAAAAGTGGGAAGTCAAGAGATACCTGGAATAACAGGCAAGTTTGGCCTTGGAGTACAAAATGAAGCAAAACAGAGGCTAACAAGAGAATGCTCTGGTTATAGCAAACACCCTCTTCCAACAACATAAGAGATGACTCTACACATGGACATCACCAGATGGTCAATACTGAAATCATATTGATTATATTCTTGGCAGCTGAAGATGGAGAAGCTCTATACAGTCAGCAAAAACAAGACCAGCCTGACTGTGGCTCAGATCATGAACTCTTTAATGCAAAATTCAGACTTAAATTGAAAGTAGGAAAAACCACTTTCCATTCAGGTATGACCTAAATCAAATCCCTTGCAGTTATACAGTGGAAGTGACAAATAGATTCAAGGGAGTAGATCTGATAGACAGAGAGCCTGAAGAACTATGGACAGAGGTTTGTAACATTGTACAAGGAAACAGTGATCAAAATCATCCCCAAGAAAAAGAAATGAGAAAAAGCAAAATGGTTGTCTGAGGAGGCCTTACAAATAGCTGAGAAAACAAGAGAAGTTAAAAGCAAAGGAGAAAAGGAAAGATATACCCATCTGAATGCAGAGTTCCAGAGAATAGCTTGGAGAGTTAAGAAAGCTTTTTAGTTAACAATGCAAAGAAACAGGGAAACAACAGAATGGGAAAGATAATGGGAAAGACGAGAGATCTCTTCAAGAAAATTAGAGATACCAAGGGAACATTTCATGCAAAAATGGGCACAATAAACAGCAGAAATGTTATGGACCTAACGGAAGTGGAAGATATTAATAAGAGGTGGCAAGAATACACAGAAGAACTATACAAACAAGATCTTCATGACCCAGATAATCACAATGGTGTGATCACTCCCTAGAGCCAGACATTCTGGAATGAGAAGTCAGGTGGGCCTTAGGAAGCATCACTATGAACAAGGCTAGTGGAGGTGATAGAATTCCAGTTGAGCTGTTTCAAATCCTAAAAGATGATGCTGTTAAAGTGCTTCACTCAATATGTCAGCAAATTTGGAAAACTCATCAGTGGCCACAGGACTGGACAAGGTCAATTTTCATTCCAGATCCAAAGAAAACCAATGTCAAAGAATGTTCAAACTACTGTGCAATTGCACTCATTTCACATGCTAGCAAAGTAATTCTCAAAATACTTCAAGCTAGGCTGCAACAGTATGTGAACCAAGAACTTCCAGATGTACAAACTGAATTTAGAAAAGGCAGAACCTTTGAACCAGAGATCAAGTTGCCAACATCCACTGGATCATAGAAAAAGCTATGTACACAGAGAAAAAGGATCACAGAAAAGGAGAATTCCAGAAAAACATCTACTTCTGCTTCATTGACTGTGCTAAAGCCTTTGACCATGTAGATCACAACAAACTGTGGAAAATTCTTAAAGAGATGGGGAATACCAGACCACCTTACCTGCCTCCTATGAAACCTGTATGCAGTCAAGAAGCAACAGTTAGAACCAGACATCGAACAATGGACTGGTTCAAAATTTGGAAAGGAGTACGTCAGGGTTGTATATTGTCACCCTGCTTATTTAACATATGCAGAGTATATCATGCAAAATGCCAGGCTGGATGAATCACAAGCTGGAATCAAGATTGGGGAGAGAAATATCAATAATTTCAGATATACAGATGACACCACCTTTATGGCAGAGAGCTGACTCATTTGAAAAGACCCTGATGCTGGGAAAGATTGAGGTCAGGGGGAGAAGGGAACGACAGAGGAGGAGATGGTTGGATGGCATCACCGACTCAATGGACTTGGGTTTGGGTAGACTCTGGCAGTTGGTGATGGACAGGGAGGCCTGGCATGCTGCAGTTCTTGGGGTCTCAAAGAGTTGGACACGACTGAGCAACTGAACTGAACTCAACTGAACTATGGCAGAAAGCAAAGAGGAATTAAAGAGCCTCTTGATGAAGGTGAAAGAGGAGAGTGAAAAAGCTGACTTAAAACCCAACATTCAAAAAACTAAGATCATGGCATTTGGTTCCATCACTTCATGACAAACAGATGGGGAAACAATGGAAACAGTAACAGACTTCGGGCTCCAAAATTACTGTGGACAGTAACTGCAGCCATGAAATTAAAAGACACTTGCTTTTTGGAAGAAAAGCAATGAGAAACCTAGACAGCATATTAAAAAACAGAGACAATACTTTGCCTACTAAGATCCATATAGTCAAATTATGGTTTTTCCAGCAGTCATGTACGGATGTGAGAGTTGGACAATAAAAAAGGCTGAGTGGTGAAGCATTGATGCCTTCAAACTGTGGTGCTGGAGAAGACCCTTGAGAGTCCCTTGGACCCAAGGAGATAAAACAAGCCAATCCTAAAGGAAATTGACACTGTATATACATTGGAAGGACTGACGCTAAAGTGAAGCTCCAATACTTTGGCCACCTGATGCGAACGGACTCATTGGAAAAGACCCTGATTCTGGGAAAGACTGAGGGCAGGAGGATGAGATGGTTGGATGACATCACCGACTCATTGGACATGAATTTGAGCAAGTTCCAGGAGATGGTGAAGGACAGGGAAGCCTGGCGTGCTGCAGTCCATGGAGTCACAGAGTCCAGCATGACTGAGTGACTGAACAATAGCAATATTCTGAATGCTTCATTGGTAGACATGCCAAATCCTCCCTTTATTTTGATGCTAATTACTATCAGCATGCAATTCTATTTAGAATTTTAAAGTTAAGAAAATAAAATGGTCAGATTCTATATGGCTGAAAAGATAGTTGATTTTTTTTTCTTAAAACAGTAACACAGCTATTAGTTGACAGGAGTTGGGGCACCTGATTCCTCAGGTATTAATATTTTCTGTTTTGCTTTTTCATCCTATCTCTCCTCTTGGTGGGAATTGCTAATCCTATGATCTATATTCCTAACATTTATTTGCAAAGCCGTTTCTTGGAATCTACAACAATTTTTTTTTTTTTTAAGAGAAAGTTTATAAATGATTTGATTCGGAGAAAATCCTTTTTGAGCTATGTTACCTGTAGACATGTCATGCCACTTCTCTGAGTAAACTCTCCACTTGCTTCTCAAGTCATTTGCATTAAAACCCCATATCCTTAGATTGGCCCACCCCATTAGTGCTCCAACCCCATTTCCTACCAGGTTTTTCCTCTCACTCCACTCCATCCACAGCCTTCTTGTTGGGCTCAGAACCAGTGATTCTCACCTCTGACTGCACGTTAGAATCCACTGTGTAGCTCTTAAATAGGCATGTCAAGCCCACCCCTGATCATTGTGATTTAATTAGTTTGTGGTGGATCCTTTGCCATTGGCATTTCTAAAAGTCCCCAGGGTGCCTGTATGTGCAGACAGTATTGCAAATATTTATGCTGTTGTTGTTCAGTCACTCAGTTGTGTCTGACTCTTTGCCACCCCAGGACTAGAGCACGCCAGGCTTCCCTGTCCTTCACTATCTCCTGGAGTTTGCTCAGACTCGTGGCCACTGAATCGATGATGCCATCCAACCATCTCACGCAAGGATCTATAGATAACAATAATATGCTTACTGCATGTGCAACATGGCAACAAAGAGTGCTTGACATGTGGTTGGTGCTCAACTATTTAAAAATTGCTTCTGAAATGTTGTGAAGTAATTAGCCTCCAACTAATAAAAATAAAATAAAAAAAATAAAAATAAAAATCGCTTCTTACTCTATTGAATTACATTTGTCTCTTTCCTTTTGAAAAAAAGAACTTTCTGTCCTTCTCGAAAAATTGTCACCAAGAATTGGAATTGGGATTTTTTTAATGTTTGGTGGGGGAGAAATGGTTATTTCAACTAATAGGAAGATACAGACACTTGGAGAGTTTCACAGCTTTAAAAGGTCCGAATGAGCCCTGAGAATTACTATGAAGCCCTTTTCAAGGAAGTCCCAGGTGGTTCAGTGGTTAAGAATTTGCCTGGCAATACAGGAGCTGCAAGAAACATAGGTTAGATCCCTGGGTTGGGAAAAATCCCCTGGGGGAGGCAATAGCCACTGATTCCAGTATTCTTGCCATGATAATCCCATGGACAGAGGAGCCTGGTAGGCTACAGTCCCTGGGCTCGAAAAGGGTCAGACATGACTGAGCACACACACATTCTTACAAGTAAGTGAAAGTGAAAAGTGAAAGTGAACTCGCTCAGTCATGTCTGACTCTTTGTGACCCCATGACTGTAGCCCACCAGGCTCCTCATGAGAGGTAAGTTATTTTCTGGTTTTTCTGAACGCATTTGTTCTGTTAGCCTGGGAATAACTGGTCCTCAAACTGACCTCCTACTCCTAACATCAATTTCTGGCAAGAAAACCTAACAGATCATACTGACCTGCCTCGATAACAAAAATGTAATTTAATCAAGCAGCACAGGCTTCTCTTCCCGAGGATACACAAGGAGCTATGTGCCAGTCAAGACCCAAGAAATAGCATCTTTAATAATTTATGCTGTTTAATTTAATCTTTAATTATAAATTTAGTTATATTAACACTTAATTATAAACTTGCTCCATCTAATTTGCTTTGTGTTGCTGGGTGACTGAGGAAGAAAAGTGGTCATATTTTATCCTAAGGAATTACATTTGTACTCAATCATTTTGTAGAATATGTTTTTCTGTCTGTTTCCAGGGGTCACCAAGAATTGGAATTAGGTACAACTCAAAAGTCTTTTGGAAACCTTAGACTGAGCCACAGTGGATTCTAAATTTCAATATCAATTAGGATAGTTGAAAGCAAAACATTCACAGAAGGAATGAGGAAGGACCCTTCGGTGTGATAATCTGGCGCTTGAAGTTTGAGGAGGGCCTGGCAGGAGATCATATACCCTTTTGAACTGTTTGGAATGTGACAGAATAGCACCCAGAAAAAGAGTGGGAGGAGTTTTCAGAAGGAAAACACTTTAGGTTCAGCTTCTTACTACACATAGACCCCCTTGATTGCAGCTTTTTAAAAGAAACAAGTAGCAAGCACTGAAGACATGCTATATAAATAGCCCATGAATTCAATGAAGACCTTTCCAGTTGCCTTTGCAATATAAAAGGACTTCAAAAAAAGACACAAAACTATCAGCATAACAGGTTTTTTTTGGTCATGAAATACAAATTTGGTATTCTAATTTTGGTTGCCATGCAAGTCTTTTGATCCATGAGGGCAAGGAGATTGCTCTGTTTAGCATAATCCCAGAGACCACTGTGGAGGACTGTATGAACATCTCACAGTTGCCAGCTGAGATTAAGCCAACTCACAGCCATCCAGGTTAGACCTGCAACAAGAAGATCACGCAGGTGCCTTGGGTAGAATCATGGCTTTGTTCACTGTGTACCAGCTGAAGATACGTTTGAAGTTTTGTGTATCCCTGATTTTTTTTGTTGTTGTTGAAACATTGTCAAGTTACTTCCCTTGTTGAGTTGAAACCTTATTTTCACACATTTCTGGCATATGGAACATTGCATGTAATGTCATAAAAGCATAATCTTTGCATTTAGAAAGGATTTATACTATTTAATCCTTAAATAATAAGAAACACAATCAAGTAGGAAGATAGGTAGGTATAAAACTGATCCCTCAAAACCCACTTATAAACAAAATTTTAAAAGATTTTGGGAATACCAAACTAAGCACTCTAAAATAGTTCCTCAGGCAAGAAATGATGATGGTGAAAAAAGTGATGACCGTATACTCACCAAGGGGGCAGGTGTGACAATGGGGGTCCAGGTCTTACTTTTATTAGATGAGAGTTTCCATTTCTTTCCCTTTTGCGTGTGCTGCTTTATTATGGCTAAATTGGATTGTGTATTGAGCCTCAGCCCCTTCAGTGGACTGAAGGGGCTAATCATTGGTTAGGATCATTGGTTAGGATAAAGAAAGGAGGGAGGAGGAGACACCCACGGAGGTTCTCCACCACCTGCTTCAGGGATTCTAGGCTTCAGAGTGTGTAAAAAGCATGAGAAGTACCCAGAGGCACTTGTTACAAATGTAGATCCCCCAGACTCCTGTGTGGATTTTAATTTTATAGGACTGGTTTGGGGCTGGGATTTATGATTTGGCAGGGATTTGTCCCACCTTGCTCTCTAGCTTCATTTCATTTCATCCTAGACCATCTCTTCCCCTGAATTGTAGACTCCAACTACAACTGCTTGAAGTTCCAAGAATCCAGTGAGCTGTATTATGCCTTTGCTCTTTTTCAGAATGGCTTCCTCTTCTTCTCTCCCTCCTTGAATACAGACACACACACACACACACACGCACACATTTTGTGTGGATAACATAGAGTTGCCGAATCTAAAGCCAACATTAGATATCGTTCTCTCTTGCTGACTACAAATTGTCATCTGCCGTCTATCTCTACCTCTACAAGGATTAAATCCTGAGCTGCCGCACATTTGCTGACCTTCAGCACCTCCTGAAAGGAGTTCAGGGTAGAGGTCAGGAATGAGGCACTCTGTGCTCTGGGAGAAACTGGCAGAACAGGTCTTCAGATAGATAATTTCATGAGAAGATTTTATGAGCCCAATTCTTGCATTTCCCCATATTTCAGTTCAGTTCAGTCGCTCAGTTGTGTCTGACTCTTTGCGACCCCATGAACTGCAGCATGCCAGGCCTCCCTGTCCATCACCAGCTCCCGGAGTTTACTCAAACTCATGTCCATTGAGTCAGTGATGCCATCCAACCACCTCATCCTTTGTCGTTCCCTTCTCCTTCCGCCTTCAATCTTCCCTAACATCAGGGTCTTTTCAAATGAGTCAGTATTGGAGTTTCAGCTTCAACATCAGTCCTTCCAATGAACACCCAGGACTGATCTCCTTTAGGATGGACTGGTTGGATCTCCTTGTAGTTCAAGGGACTCTTAAGAGTCTTCTCCAACACCACAGTTCTAAAGCATCAATTCTTTGGTGCTCAGCTTTCTTTATAGTCCAACTCTCACATCCACACATAACCACTGGAAAAACCATAGCCTTGAATAGATGGACCTTTGTTGGCAAAGTAATGTCTCTGCTTTTTAATATGCTATCTAGGTTGGTGATAACTTTCCTCCCAAGGAGTGTCTTTTAATTTTATGGCTGCAGTCACCATCTGCAGTGATTTTGGAACCCCCAAAAATAAAGTTTGCCACTGTTTCCACTGTTTCCCCATCTATCTGACATGAAGTGATGGGACCGGATGCCATGATCTTAGCTTTCTGAATGTTGAGCATTAAGCCAACTTTTTCACTCTCCTCTTTCACTTTCATCAAGAGGTTTTTTAGTTCTTCTTCACTTTCTGCCATAAGGGTGGTGTCATCTGCATATCTGAGGTTATTGATATTTCTCCTGGCAATCTTGACTCCAGCTTGTGCTTCATCTAGCCCAGGATTTCTCATGATGTACTCTGCATATAAGTTAAATAAGCAGGTGACAATATACAGCCTTGATATACTCCTTTTCCTATTTGGAACCAGTCTGTTGTTCCATGTCCAGTTTTCAATGTTGCATCCTGACCTGCATACGGATTTCTCAAGAGGCAGGTCAGGTGGTCTGGTATTCCCATCTCTTTCAGAATTTTCCACAGTTTATTGTGATCCACACAGTCAAAGGCTTTGACATAGTCAATAAAGCAGAAATAGATGTTTCTCTGGACCTCTCTTGGTTTTTCGATGATCCAGTGGATGTTGCTAATTTGATCTCTGCTAATTTCCCCATATTTAGGAAAGCACTAAAATCATTAATGGTGACATCTGCTCCTCATGACTAGCAACAAACCTCTGCCAAAATTTGTGCTTGACCGCATGCAGCCCCCCTCACTAAGATCATATATAACAATGACTTCTCTCCCACCTCTTTGGAATAGCTTCTCAGAGGTATTGGAAGTGCTGTCTCCTGGCTATATTCCTCATTTTGCCCCAATTAAAACTTAACTCACAGCTCTCAAGTTATGCATCTTTTTTCAGTTGACATTCTCTTCAGTCTCCCTTTTCTGTGATCCCTTTTGACTCGTACTCTCTCTATTCTGGCAGCTGTTATACACAGTGGTGCTTTTTTATATTCATATTGTCTCCCTATTAGACTATGAAGTTCTAAATGTGGGACCATCTTTATATTCTCAGTCATATAATCCTCAGCATAGCACCTAGTACTTAGTAAGTACTCAACAAAACACTGTTGACCTAAATCAAATGTTTGTTGAAGCATTCCAGCTCATAATTTGTTCTTAGGTAACTGACATTTGAGATAATGAAGATAGTGATAATTTGCTGAGTTACAAAAATGGCTTTTTGGGGAAAAAATCGGATATAGAGTTAGGAAAATAGAGGAAAGAACAAGCGAGTATCATCTTGTTTTTCATATAAACTCCTACTTTTTGAAAAATAAAAATGTCCACTCATTGGAATTTAACATTTAAAATATAATTCTAAGTTTACCTTCTGGAATCAAATTGCTCAGGATCAAAAATAAATAGAAAATTTTATACTAATCAAAAAACAAGGGAGTGTCATTTCTTATATCTTTTCTATTGAGGGGTTAGGATGAACCAGGCCTAACTTTGAAGCAGTATGCATGATGGTTCATTTATTTTTCCTTTCCTCTTAAACTTAGATTTGATTTTCCTTTCTCCCTAGAAGTTTTAACACTTACAATGATTGTAAAGCGGTAGTAAGAGTAAAGATGTAGCTTTTCTTCCTTCTACTGGAAACCATTAGAAAAAGATCATAAATGGAAATACCATATATTGATGATGAAGATGAGATAGTTGTGGGTGAACCCAAGACAGGGTTTGTCACGCCAACAACTGCAGTGGGGAGGATTCTGAAGGGAGAACACAACGCAGTTTGCTGCTTAGCCCACCTTACTGACTCACTGTGACAAGCATTTAAAAATAAAAAGAAGGAAACTGGTAGAAAGTGGTTTTGGTAACAAAACTATGCAAATGTGGCTAGATAGTCCAAAGGCTAAGTAAATTGGAAAAAAAAAAAGCAGAGTAAAGTATCAAGGATTAAGCTATTTCTAAAGGTATCTAAAGCTCATCTAAAGGTATCACTGTAGATGGTGACTGCAGCCATGACATTAAAAGATGCTTACTCCTTGGAAGGAAAGTTATGACCAACCTAGATAGCATATTAAAAAGCAGAGACATTACTTTGCCAACAAAGGTCCATCTGGTCAAGGCTATGATTTTTCCAGTGGTCATGTATGGATGTGAGAGTTGGACTGTGAAGAGAGCTGAGCGCCGAAAAATTGATGCTTTTGAACTGTGGTGTTGGAGAAGACTCTTGAGAGTCCCTTGGGCTGCAAGGAGATCCAACCAGTCCGTCCTAAAGGAAATAAGTCCTGAATATTCATTGGAAGGACTGATGTTGAAGCTGAAACCCCAATACTTTGGCCACCTCATGCGAAGAGTTGACTCATTGGAAAAGACCCTGATGCTGGGAGGGATTGGGGGCAGGAGGAGAAGGGGATGACAGAGGATGAGATGGCTGGATGGCATCACCAACTCGATGGGTATGGGTTTGAGTAGATTCCGGGAGTTGGTGATGGACAGGGAGGCCTGGCGTGATTCATGGGGTCTCAAAGAGTCGGACACGACTGAGTGACTGAACTGAGCTGAACTGACTGAAAGGTACCTATTCATCCTGTTTAGAGATTTACGGGATATCACCAAAGAAAAGGAGCCTCTAAATCCACAGTAGGGTGTTTCTACAGGTACTTCCGGAAGCATTGCAACGTATGCATTTGTGATTGCAGTTCTATCGGAGATTTTCTGTAGATTTGTATTAGGAAGTAACAAAGAGATTCCTGTCAGGTCATTGGATTTGTTTGCATGCTCAGTCGCTTCAGTTGTGTCAGATTCTTTGCGACCTTATGGACTGTAACCTGCCAGCCTCCTCTGTCCATGGGATTTTCCAGGCAAGAATACTGGAGCGGGTTGCCATGCTCCCCTCCAGGGGATCTTCCCAACCCAGGGATCAAACCTGGATTTCCTGCATTGCAGGTGGATTCTTTACTGCTAAGTTGCCGGGGAAGCCTGGATCTCTTCAGATGGTGGCAATTTTCATATTTTCCTGAAAGACAGTGACTTTAAAAAAAAATCTTGTGTGTGTGCTCAGTTACTCAGCTGTGTCTGACTCTTTCCAACCCCATGGACTGTAGCCCACCAGGCTCCTCTGTCCATGGAATTTTCCAGGCAAGAATACTGGAGTGGGCTGCCATTTCCTTCTCTAGGGGATCTTCCCAACTCAGGGATCAAACCTGTGTCTCCTGCATTGGCAAGCGAATTCTTTACCAGGGGTCCTTTATTATTTTTTAATTAATTTATTAATTTTATTTATTACTTTGTGTTGGGTCTTCATTGTTGCAATTGGGCTTTCTCTAGTTGCAGCAAACGGGGGCTGCTCTTGGTTGTGGAACACGGCTTCTCATTGCAGTGGCTTCTCTTGTTGCAGAGCACAGGCTCTAGGGCATGTGGGCTCAGTAGTTGTGGCTCACAGACCCCAGATCACAGGCTCAGTAACTGTGGCGCATGGACCCAGCTGCCCTGAGGCATGTGGAATCCTTCCACAGCAGGGATTGAACATGTGTTTCCTGCATTGTCAGTCGGATTCCTAACCACTGGACCACCAGGGAAGTCCAAGGCCGGCAATATTTACTCAAAGCTGGAATTATTTATATACCTCCTGAAAACTTGGCGGGATTCTCTTTCTTACTGCAGGCTTGATTTTAGAAGATAACATAAGGCATTGGGAAGCACACAAGCTTTGACTGAGGAAGAACTGGACATGATTCTTAGTTCTACACTTACTAGCTTTGGGCTTTAAAGGCAAATTATTTTGTGTCTTTGAACCTTGGTTTCTGCATTTAATACTTGTGCATGAGATTTTTAGAGCCAAATGTGATAATATCTGTGAAAATGTCTACTGAGTACAGAATCTGATACCTATATACTTAATTAACTCTAATTTTATTTGGTTTAATTTTAGTACCAGGTGTTTTGGTTAACAATTATTTTTTCTATTTTTTTTAAATGTCTAACCTTTAGATTTTAGAAAAGATACTAAAATTCCACTCTTATTTTTTATGCTTGTGTTGTCTTTGTTATTTTCCTTCTTCCTAGAAAGTACATATCTACTTCTGTACTTGCTTAAGTTACTGATTTATTACTGGTGTACCAGAGTAGACTAGGGTGTCTACTACATCGATCAGGAGGTGTTTCTATTTCTACATTGAGGGGCTTCTGGGTTAACATGATGTTTGTAGTTTCTTAAGACCCCATGGTATCTAGAGTTGATATAAGCTATATTTATAATCCAATTTTCTCTTCTTTATGGACGTGAACACTCTATCATTTGAGACATACTGTTTAGAAATCTAGTCCTCCTTCAGCCTTCAAGTCTAAATTCTGAAACATCCCTGATTTTTGGGTACTCTGGTTCACACTGAAACTGGAGTAATATTAATTTTGTCACATTTGGGTGTCTTTTGCAATCCTCCTTTTAGAAATTTATTCAAAATAATGAAGAAAATCTATTTTAAAAACAACAACAACAACTGAAAAGCTACTGCTAGGTGAGAGGACTTGTAAGAACCCATTCAGTATGATTCTCTTCTATGCCCCAATTTCCTGGCAGTTGTGGTGACCACCTGAAGTTTCCTCACATGAATTTCCTCTCTTTGATTTCTGGGCAGGAGTCACTCTCCAAGCAATAACCTTTTTCAGGTCTGTTTCCTTTTTAACCTTGTCTTCTTATTCTTTCTGGAATTGGGACTCTGAATCCCCCAAGGTTTGAAAGATAGCCAAACATTATTTATTATTTTTGTAGCCTTGTAGGCATTCAGAAAATGTTTGGCTTCAAATTGGTTTCAATAAAATAGTTGGCTGGAGTTACAAATGAGCATTTTGGCTGGAATTTTGTTAAATACCAGTTTGAAGCTGAATTTTGGTAAAGCTGCCCTGAATACATCTATCTTTGTCAATGGATTTGTTTGTTTATTAAGTGCATACTTTCTGGATTTTTGTGGGAAGAGAAGGTCAGACAGCGGAGCATGAGGATTAGAAGTGATTACGAATAGAGAAAGGGATTCATGGAGAATGGTGTCTAGAGATAAGGCGTTACGAGAAGGAAGTCTGAGTCATACTGTGCATAAGTGGGTGTCCAGCCCAAGGCTGAAGCCAGAACTGCCATTGAGCTGAGCTTCCCATTGGCTTGTTTTCCACATTCTGAATGGTGGAGACATTCTTGAATAGGTAGTCACAATTAACGACAGAGAAGAAGCGTAATTGATATAAAAGATGGCTCCCATTAACAAAGGCTTTTCCTTCTCTAGTTCTGACTTCTATAAAGGTTTAAAAAGAAGGCAACTATACTTCAAGGGACACAATATATCTTTCATAACTCCAGCCAAGAAGATGAATAAATCATCTCTTCAAGGAAAGCCATTAGCAGATTGGATAATGATATTGACATGAGTAATTGGAGAGAAATAAATGAAGTAATTGCTTTAAAAATAGCCAATAGAGATTGCCTATGTATAATGGGATTGTAACCCTTAAGACTGGGCATATGCCACCTTCCCTTTTTTAAAAAAGAAAGAATATTTGGAAGGTCATCTTTCTGGAGGCCAGAGAAACAGCAATAACTAGCTTCAGTGACAGGAAACATTGATTATGGCTCAACAGGACTGTAGTCATAGTGGCCGAATCAGCTTAAACTTACCTTCTTTTGTAGAGTACACCTGCAGTAAATGAAGGAGGAAAGTTTATCCCTGAAATTTTTAGGAGAGAGTGTCTAGAACCCCAGACCTCTGAAGATTCTTGCAACAGAGAAGAAACTTTAGTCTCTAAATTTGTCACAGTTTCTTAAGATGATACTTCGTTTGGGATGATAGAGGAGATGCTGAAAGCAATAAGTGGAAGAGTGGAAGATGACTAGGTACCTGAAGCTTGGAAAGTTTTAGGTCTCAGTGACAAAATGGTGGGCAAAGTTGGAACAGAGTTGACTTACCCACTGTCTGTTCCTTAGAGGCTGGGGTCTGGTTTGAGATTTCTTTTCACAGTGCCTGATTGGGGTCCAAGGGCTTCCTATTGAGGGTTTGGGTGTCATGACACAATCTCACAGGATGTATATCCTGCAGGAAGGTAGTTATTTCAGAAGCATATGCACCCCCATGATCAAGTTAATTGGCTAATGACCCAGGAAAATGATGTGACTCCTAGAAAACTGAGCTTTTAAATTTTGAAGTGGAATCCCATTATCTGTTTCATCAGATTGCTAGGGGCTTAAATAAGACTATTTATATAAAGTGCCTAACAATGGTTGATATAGAACACTTAATGATAGCTGCTATTTTTTTGTTCCCTCAGCATTGCAATAATTTGCACAGGTTAAGAAATTTTATTTATCTCTATGAAATGACAGATGTTCACTAAATTTATTGTGGTACTCATTTCATGATGTATATAATACATAACTCAAATCATTAGGCTGTACACCTTAAATTTATGCTGTGCAGTATGTCAATTATAACTCAATGAAACTGAAAGAAAAAAAGAGTTTGAGTTGGCTTTATTGTCATAACAGACAAAAAACAACCTTAGCTAATCATACTACTATTAATAACCATAACAGAAGCTGCCATTTACTGGCCTAGACTTACACTAATAAGTATTTTATGTTGATTACAACCCTATCTGGAAGGTATCTATAGAAGTCAAGCTAAACATGAAAAAATGTCCAATAGCAGTAATTTTCTATGGAGTTGCAAGGAAACAGGGATTTGTTTTCTAGAAATAGGTTCCAGTGGTACAGTGAGAAAAGCAGAGAGAGGGAAAGTTTAGTCATTTTCTAATCAGATGCACCCCTCTTAAAGAGAAGCTTGAGAAAGCCACTGAGCCAGCACTTGGAAAATGGTACCTGGAGGTTTGTGGGCAGCCACAAAGATGGCTATAGATAGTACTGAGAGGAAAAAATGCAGAAGATGTTTTTACACCATTTCTGAGATATTAAGATCAGCATCAGAATATAGGGGCTCAGTCTACAGAAGAAAGCCCATGAAAAAAAAAGTCTAAAGGGAGAATATCTAATGGGAGGGAGACCCTATAAATAATCTCTTAGAATTGAGGTTGGAGCACAAAGGTCCCTAGGGCAAGCACTGAGGACGGCAGGAGAGGGAAACTAGATGCTGCTTCATGAAATCAGATATTCTGATTGTGGGCAGGCAGGTGTTTGGGGGAGGGGGTATCAGGACTCTCCATATATGCACTTGTGTGAAAAAGCTATTTTACTGAGGTGAATACACTTACAGAAAAGTGCGCATATCACTGTTGTACAGCTTGATGAATTATCACAAAGGGAACACATCCATGGGACTACCACCCAGGTCAAGAAAGAGAACATTACCATCTTTACAAACATTTTCTACTCATGGTTTTTACATGCTTAGTTTCTTAAATGAATTTATATCCTTCCATGTATATATTTAAAGTCAAATGTGGTCAGGTAAAATGTTTCACATATCAAATGAGAAAAAAGGGCTTGTACTAAAAATGAGTTAAGGAAACACTTTTTATAGATCCATAACATTCCCTAAATGTGAGATATTAAAATCTGATTAAAATCCTGATTTTAAAATCATAATTAAGTCCTGAAATAAGGGAAAATTTCATGTGCCTCCAAAACTCATTGGAGGTTTAGTCGCTAAGTCGTGTTTGACTCTTGCAACCCCATGGACTGTAGCCTGCCAGGCTCCTCTGTCTATGGGATTCTCCAGGCAAGAATACTGGAGTGGGTTGCCATTTCCTTTGCCAGGGGATCTTCCCCACCCAGGAATTGAACCCAGGTCTCCTACATTGCACACAGATTTTTACCAACTAAGCTACAAGGGAAGCCCCCCAAAATTCATTGGGCATTGAAAATTGGGTTTCAAAGGGGAGTTCCTACTAAAAAAGAAATGTGTGGTCATTTTTGCTTAAAGCCTTCAAGAACATACAGCATTCAGCACTGTTCCAAGCACATGGTGAGCCCAGCAAATATTTGTCAATAATGAAAATGATGATAAGTTACCTTTTTCATATAACACACAGTGATCCCTGGTTTCCCTAAACAATAACCTGTGCAAAGAAACATGACTTTTAGTTCTTTGGAAGCTCCTGTTTGGAGCCTCAGGGGAATGAATAATCTGAGTGAACTAGTGATGATGTTATTTCACACACCAGTTGAAATGACTTTGCTGTTTACCTGAACTCTTCCCCACAACCAAACACAGCTCTGAGTTTTGTAGAGATGAGGCAGAGGATAGAAGGAGGGAAACAAAATAAGAAGTGAGACAATGAGGAACAAAGGTATACAAAGAGAGAGCTAGTGCTGAGTTAAAGCTACACTGGAAAGGTCTCTTTGTTGTTTTCTTTTGCTTCAAGGAAGTAATATTACAACTTAGCATAGCAATTAACCACACCTCTGATTAGATCACATTTCATTATGTGCCATATTTATTTTGGTAGGTAATCAATTATGAGCTGAAGGTGGTTCTCCACGGCAACCACCATGGTGGGTCACTACCAAGAGAGAAAATTGAAAGCCATTTTTCAAGTGGAAAAAATATTTTTTGCACATTGTAATATCCTTAATGGGTCCTTCAGTTGAAACTTCATAGAAGACAGAGTTGACAATGTGTACATTTGACAATGTGTAATGAATTTGGTAATGTTTACCTATTTATGAGTGCTAATTCAAGCCTGGTCTTATAAAACCACAGAATTATTTTTGCTGTGCTTGACTCAAGTGCATGCTCAGTCATGTCCTACTCTTTGTGGCCCCATGGACTGTAGTCCACCAAGCTCCTCTGTTTATGGAATTTTCCAGGCATGAATACTGAAGTGGGTTGACATTTCCTCCTTAAGAGGATCTTTCCAATCCAGGGATCAAACCCGCATCTTTTGTGCCTCCTGCATTGCAGGCAGATTCTTTACTACTGTGTCATTTGATTTGTTTTGCCTTGATTTTTAGGTTGCCAGCAGAAATTAGGGAAGGATGAGATCTGTTTCATAATGATTTGTGAATCTGATGGCTTGTCATGTCCTCAGAAATAGTATTTATTATTATTATAGCAATAGCATTTATTATTATAAAATAGCACAATTTTAGCATTTACTCATTGGTGTTAAAGTATAAATAGGTACAGAATTCATAAGAACTTTTCTTCCTTGTTAAGGAGTAGATTATAACAGCTTTGATACTGAGTCTGCCATTTGGCTTACATCACAGCTTGAATAATTCTTTAGGGCACTTTTACAAGAATATAGACTGTTTACACAGGAACAAGTGTCATAATGAGTCTGTTGTTCCATGTCCAGTTCTAACTGTTGCTTCCTGATGGCAGAAAGTGAAGAGGAACTAGAAAGCCTCTTGATGAAAGTGAAAGAGGAGAGTGAAAAAGTTGGCTTAATGCTCAGCATTCAGAAACTAAGATCATGGCATCTGGTCCCATCACTTCATGGGAAATAGATGGGGAAACAGTGGAAACAATGTCAGACTTTATTTTTTTGGGCTCCAAAATCACTGCAGATGGTAATTGTAGCCATGAAATTAAAAGACGCTTACTCCTTGGAAGAAAAGTTATGACCAACCTAGATGGCATATTAAAAAGCAGAGACATTACTTTGCCAACAAAGGTCCGTCTAGTCAAGGCTATGGTTTTTCCAATAGTCATGTATGGATGTGAGAGTTTGACTATAAAGAAAGCTGAGTGCAGAAGAATTGATGCTTTTGAACTGTGGTGTTGGAGAAGACTCTTGAGAGTCCCTTGGACTGCAGGGATATCCAACCAGTCCATCCTAAAGGAGATCAGTCCTGGGTGTTCATTGGAAGGACTGATGCTGAAGCTGAAATACTTTGGCCAATACTTTGGTCACCTCATGTGAAGAGTTGACTCATTGGAAAAGACCCTGATGCTGGGAGAGATTTGGGGCAGGAGGAGAAGGGGATGACAGAGGATGAGATGTGTGGATGGCATCACTGACTCGATGGACATGAGTTTGAGTAAACTCCGGGAGTTGGTGATGGACAGGGAGGCCTGGCGTGCTGCGATTCATGGGGTCACAAAGAGTCGGACACGACTGAGTGATTGAACTGAACTGAACTGAACTGAAGTGTCATATGATGCAAAGAAAACTGAAGTCTAGTTTCAGGTTTACCACTGATCAGTTGTATGATCTGTGGTCACTTAACCTCTGGGCCTTAAAATTGGGTAGTAGTTTAGATGATGGGCTTTGGGATCCAACAGAACTGGCTCAAAGTCCTTATTAAAATTCTAGGTGCTTCATTTTCTCATCTGTACAACAGGACCATTAGTAGGTCAACTTCATGTAAGATTGTAGAGGAGTTAAATGGGACAATAAGTGTAAAATGCCTAGCATGCAGTCAGTGCTCAATAAATAATAGATTTAGAGTGAGTCACTATTTTCTTTTCCAGATCTAAAATGTTAAGTTTCTGTGAATGACTGAGCTTCTGAAGTATCTGTTAGCATTGTATTCAGTTAGGAATTTCAGATTTGGAAGGGGTGACACCTTATGTGCTGTCTCTTTGTTGTGTCTGACTCTTTGCACCCGTTTGTACTATAGCCTGCCAGGCTCCTCTGTCCATGGGATTTTTCAGGCAAGAATAGTGGAGTGGGTTGCCATTTCCTCCTCCAGGGAAATCTTCCTGACCCAGGGACTGAACCCGTGTTTCCTGTGTCTCCTGAATTGCAGGTGGATTCTTTACAACTGAGCCACCGGGGCACATTATAAGCAAGTTTATTTCTGCACAGGCCCTTGGGCATTTGGTGTATTTTAGTTACACATTGATTGAAAACCTTGACATCACTTGAAAGAAGGGGAAATCTGCTACACTGTTAGAAGAAGAAAAACTATGTGAACTCATTTGGTATAGTCCTTCAAGAGAAGCTGTTTGCTTGCCCTAAAGATGAGTGGCCTTGAGATCACTAGAGTGGGACAAAGGAACATGACTAGGCCTGATGAGGAGGACAATCAAAGACATCAGGCCAGTCTGATGGAGGGGCCTTTGGAGGGGATAATTATGGGCAAATCAGTGCTTTCATCAGCATTCTTTCTCTTGCAGTTTCCACATCGATGATGTGGGGAAGTAGCAAGAGAACAGGCCCTTCCCCAAACTTGCCTAATTCACCTCAACATCCTACATCCTATAATGACAACATCCTACATCTTCTCAGCTCTTTATTCTTAATAAGTAGTTTCCCAGTCAGAGGAAGTAAACATGAAAGAAGATACTTTGTTTTAAAGATGAGGAAATTGGAACACAGAGAGGCTATAAGAGGAGTTAAATATTCATGATCCAGGTTTCTTGACCTGTAGTTCCAACCTTGTTCCTCCCTACTAATTTGTCACAGATGTACAGTTGTGCAGATTCAGATAATTTCTTTTCTTTCCATGTATGTCTTTCTAAGCCTCAGTATCTTCATTCATAAAATGGTACTGTTCATGATACCTTCTTTACCAGGTTTATGTGAGGACTAAATTAAATAATGTGTATAGGGTGCTTCAGGCTGTAGTTACTATTAGTTGTTGCAATCAGTAGCTCCCCTTGGGAGGATGCTCAATTCCTAGCATCATTTTTTATTTCATCCTGCATTGAGCCCCGTGTTTTGAAAGATTTTGAATATCAAACTGCATGTGTGTGTGTGTGTGTGTGTGTGTGTTAGTTGCTCAGTTGTGTCCATGTTAGTTGCTCAGTCATGTCTAACTCTGTAATTGCATGGACTGTAGCCCTCCAGGCTCCTCTGTCATGAATTCTCCAGGCAAGAATGCTGGAGTGGGATGTCTTGCCCTTCTCCAAGGGATCTTCTTGTCCCAGGAATCAAACCCGGGTCTCCTGCATTACAGGCAGATTCTTTCTGTCTGAGCCAGCAGGCAAGCCCTTCTTGGTTAATAATATTTTTATTATTATCAATGGCCTTGGATTCCCTAATCAGTAATTGCATCAATATTAAATTGATTTAGCCCCAATAAAAGCAAAGAACCCTGATATTTAAAGAGCCTCTTCATCCTCGTCCAAGGAAATGTACTTCCTTCAGGTTGTTTGAGGTGTCTAAGACATCTTGCTGATCTCCAGCACTGTCTTTGCAGATTCTGGACATAGTTGGGCTCTCACTTTTCAATGAATAAGTCAAATCTGTTATTATCGTCTGAGTGAGTTGGTGTTTTGTGTGTGATCTAATTCAATTTTTGAATGTTACCATTTTTCCATCATATCATGAGAAATTGCTCTGGTCCAGAAATAATAAGAATGAATTCAGTATGAATGAAGCTGAAGATAAATTTTTAACATGCTGTGCTTAGTCACTCGGTCATGTCTGACTCTTTGACACCTCATGGACTATAGCCTGCCAGGCTCCTCTGTCCATGGGGATTCTCCAGGCAAGAATACTGGAGCGGGTTGCCATGCCCTCCTCCAATGGGTCTTCCCAACATAGGGATAGAACCCAGGTCTCCTGCATTGCAGGCAGATTCTTTACTGTCTGAGCCACAAGGGAGGCCCAAGAATATGGGAGTGGTTAGCCTATCCCATCTCCAGGAGATCTTCTTGATCCAGGAATCGAACTGGGGTCTCCTGCATTGCATGTAGATTCTTTACCAGTTGAGCTACCAGGGAAGCTACCAGAAGTTATTGATTAACAGACACTACATGTGGATATACAGGAGCTAAATTGTGCATTTTATTCATTGTCACTAAAGGTCAAGTTCAGTTATAATTTTTAATATATTTTTGTGTGTGTGTGTTTTTTTTACCCTTTCAGACGTTCAATTTTATAATATGAGAGGGGAAAGGAAACTAACTTTTTAAGTATACAGAATTAGATCTTATAAAAGCTATATAGCCAAATTTAACTGTTAAGAGGGAAAATTGCAAAGGATATTGAAAAAGACAAATTTATACAAGTCACCTCTTATTTTGAAAAGATGTGTTACATAGAGAACAAGTCTTGAGTCTTTCAAATATCATTGGGTCAGGCTAAAATAATTTCATTGTGAGAGCATTTTCCTTCTCTGTGTGCAGTCTAAGTGCATATTTTGTGCTCTTAGGAATAACTTTCCAAAGCTGTGTGAAGAATGTAGCAATAAAATCTAATAAGAATTATGGCTCATGACTTGAATGATGTCAGTACCCTTTTAATCCTCCCAAACATGAAAACGTTTTCTCCTCCTAAATAAGATTTCTTAACTCTTTATTTCTAAGGAAATAAGCAGAGCTCTGCAATTTCTTTGGCAAAGTAAGAGTTAAAGGAAGATGTTTCATTCTATTATTAATGCTTATGTTTATTATTAAGATAATCAATTTAGAAAAGAATAAACATAAGGTAATGATACTTTATGAACATATATTGTCTGATTTTTTTCATACATTATGTAACATCAGAAGATCTCTGAGTTCAGTGCAGCAATAATCTCATTTTTGTTATCAAAATCTTGTTCAGTCTAGCAATAATCTTTGTTTTCTTTAAGCCAGTGCTTCTCAAACTTCAGTGTGAATCAGAGTCACCTGAAAGGCTTCTTAAACCACAGATTTCCGGAGCTCATTCTCAGAGTTTCTAATTTAGGAGGCCTGGGGTAGGCATGAGAACTTGCATTACTTATGGGTTCCCGGGTGATGCTGATGCTGCTAGGCAGGGGAATCTGGCAACAGCTTTAAGTCAGTTAACTGTCTTATCTTACAATTTAATTTGGTGGGATTCAACCATCCTGAGATATATATGTCCCCTTGGTTTGGAAGAAACCAAAGTTTAGTAAGTTAGCTACAGTTTGGTTATTTGGCCAATCCAGATTTATTTCAAGTCAAAGAACTGCATACAGAAAAGTATGGTGGATGAAATGGTTTGATGTTTGAAGATGTCAGACTGTAGAATCTCTACGGGTAAGTGTGTGATTTCTTTAGTGACATCACATTTGCCTGCAGAGATTTTCCAGTCTGCCACTTTGAAGTTGTATTTAAGATGGAAAAAAGTTGCCTTCTTTCTACAGTGATCTTTCCAGGTCTGCTACATGTTAAAACTATATTTATCCAAGGTTAAAACTGAATGGGAAAAAGGAGTTATGGTTGGGGTTCAGATAAGAGAGTAAATGAGAATGGACACTCTCTGATTCTGCCACACATCTCCCCAGAGACTGAAAAAAAAAAGGGGGGGGGGAAGTAAAGCTTCCCCAAACCACAGCCAATTTAATTTGTAACTGTGTTTTAGCCACACCAAAAGCCTTATGGTCAATCCAAGTAAATACCCTTGAGTTCCAAGCAATTTTATCTAATGATTAGAATCTGCAATTGGGTTTTCAGTCTATTTTAATTGACACTTATGTCTAATCATAAGAGAGACGAGTAGAATCAGGAGGTGTGTTTCTCACTTTTATTTTCCCCATTTTTCTACTATTTAGTAGCTGTCTTATAATAAATAACACCACCTGCTACTAACTTTTAAAGTGATGGAATAATACATGTGTGTGTTTGTTAGTTGCTCAGTTCTGTCCAACTCTTTGTGACCCCATGGACTGCAGCCTGCCAGGCTCATGAGACTGGAGAGTCCATGAGACCCTCCAGTCAAGAATACTGGAGTGGGTTGCCATTCCCTTCTCCAGGGGATCTTCCCAACCCAGGGGTTGAACCCAGGCCTCCTGCATTGCAGGCAAATTCTTTACCAACTGAACTGCTACTCCAGAAGCTCAAGAATAATCTGTGATATCATGATATCATTAACTCTACAGCGTTGGTTTTTTGGTTCATTTTTGAGAACATATTTTTTTCCCAGAGTTAGCTGGAAGTTTATTTCAATATTTGAGTACAGTAGGGACATTGTATATTTTGTTCCCTATAGTATCCTAGCACAGAGAATGGTTCCTGGCACATGATAGGTACTCAATAAACCCATATACTGAATGGACATTAATTAGGATTTTGTGTGTGTGTGCAGATTCTTATGTATCATTAGAAAGGCAGTAATATATACATTGAGTCACATATTGTATTGATATCAGAGTGAACTTATTTAATTTTAGACAAGACAAAAATAGAATATTTAAATATAAAAACCTATCTTGGTAATAAAGAACATTTCTATAATAAAATATTTTATAGTGGAACTTTAAAAATCAGTTTCCTATGGTCTAATGATGTTGTATTATACCTTTTTGGCATGTAGTTTTATTTCAAATGATGAGTTTTCTTGTCCTGGATTATATCCAAATTTACATAATAATGAATCACAAAATTAGGTTTGATTTTGTTTACACTCCATAACACAATGTCTTAATCATCTATTAATCTGCCATATACACATCCTTTGGCCCCAAGATGACTTTAAAAGCATCCTCTCAATTGCATTCTGACTGTTCTAGATAAACCATACATGCAAACTTAACATTAAATCACAAGTGTTCAGAGGATGTAACAGGTGGCCCTGATCTGATGTGAGTGCAGCTAAATAATGTGGTGAAATAATTGGAGCTTAGAAAGATAGAAAACATCTGGGCTTCAAGGGAGAACATTTGCATCCTTTTTACTGCCTTTTAAATAGAGGGCTACATCATTCTGGGTTATGTAGACAGAAAAGGGCTAGTGTTAGGAACTCCATGATCTTCATTCTATTCATCTGAGCTCCAAAGGGTGGGACTGGTATACTTGGTTATGGGAGAGAGATAAGGTTTCTTAGACCATTTTTCATTTTCTCTTTTCCAATCATGCTGTTTGTTTTATATGTGCTTGCAGGGCCTGGTTAACAGTATCACTTGTTCTTTTGAAGGAAATTGAGCTTGTGAATGATGGACTCATAGTTGCCATGCCCCTGACTGTTGATATCTTGTTTGTTTCTTTGCTCCATGGAAAGGCATGGATGGAACAGAGCTGTGGAAAAGCAACATCATTTTAACTCAATGATTAGGCTCTTTTAAGACAGCCAGCCTATAATATAGGGCTCCCATTAGTTTCAGCGTTTACACAGAGGGAGACCCTTTATAAATGCAAACATTTGACATGTGGAGTGGGTAGCCTTACCCTTCTCCAGGTGATCTTCCCAACCCAGGGATCAAACCCAGGTCTCCCGCATTGCAGGCGATTCTTTACCAGATGAGCCACAAGGGAAGCCCAAGAATACTGGAGTGGGTACCCTTTTCCTTCTGATATTAACATATCAGTACAGATGAATTTATAAGACTAAGCCTACCAGAGATTAAAGGTCTGAAAAAATTGAACAGTACAGTTACATTCTGAAAGATCAGGAGGCCGAGATCTACCCAGTGGTTCTCAACCCTAACTGTACATCAGAATCATTCTGGAATTTATGAAACAGATTTCCATACCCAACCCTGAACCTGAACTTCCAAGATGTGAATTTGAAAAGACTCTATTTTAAACAAATTAACAAACTTTATTTTAAGAGGCATTTTAGGTTCATAACAAACTTGAATGAAAAGTACAGAGAGCTCCCATATACTCCCTATTCCCATATACCCACAACCTCGCCTACTATGGACATCATACACTGTAGTGATACATTTGTTACAATCAATGAGCTGACACATCACTACTGAGCAAAGTTCATGGTTTACATTAGGGGGTCATTCTTAGTGTTCTATGGGTTTTGGCAACTATTTGATGACATATATCCACCACTATAGTATTACACAGAATAGTTTTACTGCCTATGTACTGACTATTTATCCCTCCCTCTCTCCAACCTCTGATATTTCCATTATCTCCATAGTTTTGTCTTTTCCAGACAGTCATAAGGTTGGAAACAGTATGTAACCTTTGCAGATTTGCTTGTTTCCCTGCTTAACATAATCTGTCTTTACATCTCCTCCATGTCTTTTCATGGCCTGATAGCTCATTTCTTTCTGGCACTGAATAATATCCCAGTGTTAGGATGTATCACAATTTATCCATACACTTACTGAAGGTTTGCTTCCAAGTTTTGACAACTATAAAGCTCTTATAAACCACATGCACGGTTTTGTGTGAATAAAAGCTTCCAATTAATTTTGGCAAATAGAGAGGATCTTGACTGCTGGGCTATATGGTAGGAGTAATTCAGTTTTCTAAGAAACTGCCAAATTGTCTTCCAAAGTGGATATGCCATCTTGCATTCCCACAATGTTCCTGTTGCTACACATCCTTATCAGTATTTAGGGTTGTCTGCACTTTGGGTTCCAGCCATTCTGATAGGTACATACAGGTCTCTCATTTTAATTTCAATTGCCTAACGACATATGATGGTGAAGAACTTTTCATATGCATACTTTCCATTTGTATATCTTCCTCCTTGGTGAGATGTCTGTTCAAGTCTCTTACCGTTTTTTAAATCTGGTTGTTTTCTTATTGTTTCAAGAGTCCTTTGCATACTTTGAATAACATTCCTTTATCTGATGTATCTTCTACAAATATTTTCTCCCAGTCTGTGGTTTGTCTTCTCATTCCCTTGACATTGTCTGTTGAAGAGCAGATGTTTTTAATTTTAACAAAGTCAAATTCATCCATTATTTCTTTCATGGATTATGACTTTGGTGTTTTATCTTAAAAGTCACTGTGATTCTCAAGGTCACCTAGGTTTTGTATTATATTACCTGCTAGGACTTTTATAGTTATACATTTTACATTTAGGTATGTGGTCCATTTTCTGTCAATTTTTGTGAGGGGTGTAAATTCTCTATCTAGACTAGTTTGTTTGGTACATGGATGTCCAGTTTTTCCAGCACCATTTGTGGAAAAGACTTTCTTTGCTGCATTGTATTGCCTTTGATCCTTTGTCAAAGATCAGTTGACTGTATTTAAGTGAGTCTATTTCTGGGCTCTCTACTCTATTCCATTTTTCTATTGTCTCCCTTTTCACCAGTACCACACTGTATTGATTACTGTAGCTTTACAGTAAGTCTTGGAGTTAGGTAGTGTCAGTCCCCTGACATTGTTCTTCTTCAATATGAACTCGACTAATCTGAGTCTTTTGCCTCTTCATATAAACTTTTGAATCTGTTTTCAGTATCTGCTGGGATTTGAATGGCATTGTGTTGAATTTACAGGTCAAATTGGGAAGGCAGAACATCTTGACAATATTAATAAATCTTTCTTGGAATCTTTCATCAGAGTTTTGTAGTTTTTCTCATCAGTTTTTGTACATCTTTTCTTGATTTATACCTAAGTATTTCACATTTGGGGGGTTCTAATGTAAATGACAACATGTTTTTAATTTCGAATGCAACTTGTTCATTGCTGGTGTATAGGAACATGACTTTTCATATTAATCTTGTATCCTTCAATCTTGTTGGAATTGTTTATTAGTTCTAGGAGTTATTTTGTCAGTTCTTTCAGGTTTTCTATGTAAACAATCGTGTCATATGCAAACAAATATTTTTATTTCTTCCTTCCCACTCTGTGTACTTCTTTCTTTTCCTTGCCTTATTGAATAGAACTTCCAATACAATGTTGAAAAGAGTAGTGAAAGGGGACATCCTTGTCCTGTTTTTGATCTTAGCATGAAAACTTCAAATTCATCACCATTAAGTATAATATACCTGTAGGTTTTTTATAGATTTTTAAAAATAGAGTTGAAACTCCTCTCTATTCCTAGTTTGCTAGAATTTTTATCGTGAACAGGGATTGGACTTTATCAAATACTTTTCTGCATTAATTAATATAATCATGTGATTTTTTTTTTCTTTAGTTTGTTGATATGATGAATGACATTGTTTTTTGAATGTTGAACTAGCCTTACATAGCTAGGATAAATCCCGTTTGGTCATGGTATATAACTCCTTTCATATATTGTTCATTTGATCTTCTTATATTTTGGTGAGATTTTTGCACTCATATTGATATTGCACTCAAGAGATATTGATCTATTTTATTTTCTTTGTCTGGTTTTGGTATTGAAGTAATGCTGGCCTTGTGGATTGAAGTAGACAATGTTCCCAATTTCTTTAATAGATTAGGCCATTCAGATTGTCTCTTTAATCTTGTGTGAGTTTTCATAGCTTATATCTTTTAAGGAATTGGTCCATTTCATCTAGGGGTTACCAAATTTGTTGGCATAGAGTTGTTCACAGCATTCTTTTATTATCCTTTTAATGTTCATACAGTGTCCCTTCTTTCATTTCTGATAATAGTAATTTGTGTCTTTTCTCTCTTTTGTTTATTTGTTAGCCTTCTTAGAAGCTTATTGATTTTATTGATCTTTTCAAAGAATAAGCTTTTGGTTTTGTTGACTTTTTATTTGATTTCTTGTTTTCAATTTTGTTCATTTCTGCTCTAATTTTTTAATTATTTCTATTCTTCTGCTTATTTTGGATTTAATTTGTTCTTCTTGATCTAGTTTCCTGTGGTGGAAACTTAGATGATTGAATTTAGAGCTTTCTCCTTCTATAATATATACATTCAATGCTATAGATTTCTCTGTAAGAACTGCTTTCACTGCTTCCCACACATTTTGATAAGTTTAGTTCAAAGTTAAAATTTCTTGAGATTTCTTCTTTGACCCATATGTTATCAAGAAGTGTGTTAATTTCCATGTATTCTGTAATTTTTCCAGTTATCTGTTACTGAGTTTTAGTTTAATTCCACTGTGGTCTAAGAGCATATTTCTATTGTTTTAAATCTGTTAGGTGTATTTTATGGCTCATAATATGGTCTGTCTAGGTGAATGTGAGCTTGAGAAGAATGTGTAGTTGTTGGACGAAGTAGCTTCTAGATGGCAACTATTTACAGTTCATTGATGGTGCTATTATGTTCAACTATGTTCTAACTTATTTTTCTGGCTACTGGATCTGTCCGTTTCTGGACAGATTAACATTAACATCTCCAACTGAAATTGTGGATTCATCAATTGCTCCAAGCAGTTCTATCAGTTTCTGCTCATATATTTTAATACTCTGTTATTAGGTGCACACATGTTAAGGATTGTTATGTCTACTTAGAGATTTAAACTCCTTATCCTTATCTAACATCCCTCTTTAACCCTAATAACTTTCCTTGCTCTCAAGTCTGCTCTGTCTGAAATTAATATAATTAGTTTCACTTTCTTTTGGTTAGTGTTAGCATGGTATGCTTTCCTCCATCCCTTGACTTTTAGTATTTTTATATTAAAGTGTATTTCTTTACATATCCAACAAGGATCTAATAAAGCAGATGAAATTCTGCTCAATGTTATGTGGCAGCCTGGATGGGAGGGGAGTTTGGGGGAGAATGAATACATGCATATGTATGGCAGAGTCCCTTTGCTGTTAACCTGAAACCATCACAACATTGTTAACTGGCTATACCCCAATACAAAATAAAAAAGTTTTTTAAAAGTGGATTTCTTATAGATAATATGGAGTTGGGTCTTATTTTTTGATACACTCTGACAGTCTGTCTTTTAATTGGTGTATTTAGAACATTGACCTTTAAAGTGATTATTGATGTATTAATATCTACCATATTTGCTATTGTTTTTCATTTGTTGCCTTTGCTCCTCCTGTTTTTGTCTTTCATAATTTTTCTGCATTTTTTAGATTCAGTTCAGCATTTTACATAATTCCTTTATTTCTCCTTTCCTAGCATATTGATTATACTTTAAACATTTTTTTTTCATAGTTTCCCTAGAGTTTGCAATATATATTTACAACTAATCCAAGTTTACTTTTAAATAACACTATTCCATTTCACAGGTAGTATAAGTACTCTGTAATAACAAAATATCCCCAGTTCGTCCATACTAGCCATTGTATGTGTATGTGTGTGAACGTCACTCAGTTGTGTCTGATTCTTTGTGACCCCATGGACTATACAGTCCGTGGAATTCTCTAGACCAGAATACTGGAATGGGAAGCCTTTCCCTTCTCCAGGGGATCTTCCCATCCCAGGGATGGAACCCAGGGCTTCTGCATTGCAGGCAGATTCTTTACCAGTTGAGCCACAAGGGAAGCCCAAGAATACTGGAGTGGGTAGCCTATCCCTTCTCTAGCAGATCTTCCAGACCCAGGAATCGAACCGGGGTCTCCTGCATTGCAGGAGGATTCTTTAACAACTGAGTTATCAGGGAAACCCTTGTATCATTGTTGTAATTCATTTCACTTATACATAAGCATCATAAGCATATAGCTATACCTATCTAGATATATATCACACATATACATATATGTATATGTTGTTATTATTTTGAAATTTTATCTGTTAGATCAATTAAGAAAAATAAAAAAATTTTTATTTACCTTATCCATTTTCTGATGCTTTCTTTTTCTTTATTTAGATCATAGTTTCTGGCTTATATCCATTTCCTTCTCTCTGAAGAATTTTTAACATTTAAGGCACATACTGGCAACAAATTTACTCAGTTTTTGTCTGTCTGAGAAGGTCTTATTTCTCAACTTTTGAAAGATAATTTCAAAAGGTGTAGAATTCCAGGTTGTTTTTTTTTTTTACTTTCAACACTGTAAACATTTCAGTCCATTCTCTTCTTGCTTGCATGGCTTCTAGATAAGCCTAATGTAATTATTGCCCTTGCTTTTTTTTCATAGGTAAGGTGATATTTTTCTTCTGATTTTTCTGAGATTATCATTGATTTTCTGAATTTTGAATATGATATTCCTAGTAGTTTTATTTTGCATTTGTCCTGCTTAATGTTCTCTGAGTTTCCTGCATCTTTGTTTTGATGTCTTATAATAATTTTGGGGAAATATTCCATGATCATTTCCTCAAATAGTGCCCTGTTGCTTTCTTCTACATTTGGTACTCCCGTTACACATACATTACATCTTTTGTAGTCATCCCATATTCTTAGACATTCTGGGGTTTTTTTCAGTCACTTTTCTCTTTGTTTTTCAGTTTTGGAAGTTTCTATTGTCATATTCTCAAGCTCTGAGAGATTCTTTCCTCTTTTGTGTCCAGTCTACTAATTAACCGATCAAAGACATTCTTCATTTCTGTTACAGCATTTTTTTGACCTCTAGAATTTCTTCTTGATCTTTCTTAACTCCCATCTCTCTGCTTACATTAACCATCTGTTCCTGCGCATTGTCTACTTTTTCTAGCAAAGACCTTATCATGGTTTTTCTTTTTCTCAAGTTTGTGGTATGATAATTTCAAACTATGTTTTTTTGCTGTTTAGTACACCTTGTCGTTTTTTGTTGAAAGGTAGGTATGATGTACTCAGAAACTGTGGTAAATAGATCTTTAGTAACATGGGGATAATTGAGAGAAAGTGTTCTACAGTGTTATAATTAGATCTCAGTTGTTGATGAACCTGTTCCCGTGAACTGTGAATTTCACCAATGTTTCTGTCTCCCAGTCCTCACACCTTAGGTGGGACAAGATGGCTAGAGGGAGCTGGAGGTGGGTATCTCCCTTCCCCTAAGCCAGTTGGGCTCTGACAAAACCCCTATAGGTTAGGCTCTGATAAACAGTTTTGCCTGACGGCAGGCCTTGTTCAGAAGAACAGAATGCTCTGGCATATTTGAAAATGATATTTTTTACCCTGGCCCTGTTGTGGCCACAAGATTTTTCTCCAGTATATACTGTTGGGACTTGATTTATCCTGGAGATAAATCTCACAAAAGTGTGGGGGCCCTTCTATGACTGAGTCCTTCTAGAGCTTTCCTCTCAGACTTGTCCACACTCAGTCACTACAATTCATCAGTTGCACTTTAGGTTTTTCTACATCGGCACTGGTTCCCATGGAGGTTTCTCTCATGGGTTTCTGCTCCAGAAAGTTGTGACTCTGAATTCACTTGTCTATCCAATTTGGGGGGAGTGCATTGTGCTCTGAACTCTTTTCTCTGAGGAATCTAAAAACACTTGTGGACCTTTCAGTTTACTCAGTTTTGATTTACTGTTAGGATGGTGACTTCACTTCTGAGCTCCTTACATGCCAAATGAGGAATCAGAAGTCTGAGGTCTCTCTTTTTCAGGATGAGTCTGATGCTTACATGGGTTTTGAGCTCATTAGCTTTTAAACTTAAAAAAAAAAACACAACAAAAAAACCCAAACTACCATCTTGTTTCAAAGAATGTCTACAAATTTATTTAAAAATATAAAACTGGAAAAGTGGGGACTGTTCTGGTTTTAAGTGTGTGTATTGGAGAGGCAGGAATCTAGAGTTTCATCCTCTCAGACCCTCCGCTGATGGCAACCCCAACTTCCTCTGCGGAATCTCATTTATCAGGGGTGCTGCTCTCTCCAGGATGGGGTAAGGCAACTATTTCTGAAAACTCTTAGTGGTGGTGGTTGTTGGGTGTGTGTGGGTGCTTGTATGTATCTGAGCAGCCAGTCAGCAAGAAGGCAGCACCCAAAGAAGCAGTGGCTTCAGATATTTGCCCTGAAAAGTGAAAAGGGCAGGAAGGTGATGCAATTGGAATCAAAGTTAGCAATCGGTTCAACTGCGAGAAAAGACCATTTTGCAACTTGCCTCCTTTAAGTGATCCTGTTAGTGCAGGGCGTTATTTAGTTAGCACAGCCTAAGGGGATGTTTTAAAGGTGGAGGATTGCCCTGGTGATGAACAAATATGAGAAATAAACTTCCAGTGGGGCTGGGTTGCCTGCTGACTGTGATTTCCTGATGATCTACAACAATGGTTATTCACTAACAGCTGGCGCATGTCTCCCTCAGACAAAGCCACTGGGAAGCGCAGGCGCTGGGATTGGTGAACCAGAACCGTTTCCCTGGTAACAGTTAACTAGCACGTGTTTTATTGTTTCCAACTGCTTTTCCTGGGGTATTTGCAGGTGGTGGGAGATGCTTTCTTAAAGAGGGGTCATAACCTCATGAACTTTCAGATGTTGCAACAAATTAGGGAACAAAACATTTTTTTCTTTCAAATATATTAAGTAAATCTTATTACATAGCATTTTCAAGACAGATGCAGCCCAACAGTTTTCTATTTTGCCATTGTTTCCAGATGTTATCAGTTTTAAAGTCAGAGCTCCATTTTATGATCAAGAAAAATGGTAAGGTATGGGAAGGTAAAATTAGTGATGTGTATGGCAGTAATAAATTTTTTCAGCCTCTTGAGAGTGTATTCTAATTTTATATTTTGCTATGAAATATGAGATCAGACCATAAAGTGTCAGTGTATTTAAAATTGGCCTTTTAATGGTTTGTATATTCTGTCTCTTCATTAATTTATTTAGCTCATTGTTTTTGCCTTTGCTGGTAGTATTTTTTATTGTTTTTAATTTATAGAAAATTTATAGTATTGCTATAAAATATTAGACCAAATAAGATAAGACTTGATCATATTAGGATTTCCTTCTATATTTATTTGACATGTTTTTGAAAGGATCAGTTAATTTTCAGATGGGTAGCTCCCTCTTCTGTCTGGTTTGCAGAACTCCCATCTTCTGAAACCACAGTTGGAAGGTAAAGTCACAGAATTCTCTAGCTTGGCTGAAGGTAGTTACCGTCAGAATAGCAAATTCATGAATTGGGATATGGAGGATGCTTCCATTGTAATAATTTGGTTTAAAATAAATAATCAACCCTGTTAAAATTTCTGGCTGATAGTAAACAAAAATATTCTTCTAAGTTAATATTGAACTTTATCTGCTGATAGCACTGAAAAAATGCAATCCTGATCAATCATTTGTCTGAACTCTATTAGAAATACCTGGACTTTGGTAAAATAAGTTTTTGTCACTTAATTGGCATAGAATTCAATACTGCAACTCAAGGCTTCTCTTTAGCCTTGCAAGGGTTTCTCTTTGCAAGGGTTTTTCTGGTAAGGGGTCTTCATGGGTCTTCAAATGTGCACTCACTTGCACATTATTAGATTAGTAGTATTCAGATTTTCTTCCCCAGGACCTTAGAATTTTTTAAAAACTTAAACAAAATTGGTTTTGTTTCCTTGAGTACAATTCAGTCACTAAAGCAAGAGTTCAGGCTAGGCTCTGAAAATGAAAATGAATACAGAAAGGTCTGTAACCTGAACTCATAACCACAGAAGCAAAGAGTTGATGAAACTGTTTATAATGATGAGAGTACTTATGTATAGGCTTTGTTTCTGGAGACACTATGGAATGGTAAATTTTTATTGCAAAGAAGAAAACGTGGATTCATTCAGACTGACCCCTCTTCTTTCCTTCGGTGGCAGGAGTTTGGGAGACTGTATGATCCTAATTATGTGAATATATATTAAATGAGCACTGTTGACAGTTCTCCACTTTACTTTTATGTTGTGTAGGCACACTTAGGGACCCTCTGAAAGAGAAAGCTCATTTTACCTTATACATTCCTGTTGCACTGTGTCACTGTGTTCTTACTTTATAGTTTTGTTAGCAGGTTACCAGGAACAATTTGAATATAGTGAAATGGGAATCAGAAGTCTATTTATTATTGAAATTTGGAGATTTAAGCATGCATTTAAAGATTTTTAATTATGTCTTTATCTCCAAGTAGGTGAAATAATACTCCAAGTAATAAAATATTAGATAGTAAATCTCATTTGGAATGAGGAATTGTCAAAAAATCACAGACCATAATATACCCAATTCTGCCTCCCCTTTTGTGGCACTGAGCAGGGAGAGAGAGGGTAGTTGCTTGCTGAGGGTTCTGCAGCAAGATGGTTACAGAAATCTTTGTGTTTTTCTGGCTTCTATCTGACTAGGCTTCTATTCCACTAGGTCATGCCCTACTCAATGGTCAAGGAGTTTACTATTTGGCTGTGGCTCCATAAATATGAAGTCTGTGATTTCTTTCTTCCTCTAAGTACAGAGACCCTCACCCTATTTCTCAGATTTGCATTCCAGTGACGTAACAGCTGAGTGACTTTAGACTAGTTAACCAAACTCTCTGTGCTTTAGTTTCCACTTCTAGGAAGTGAAAACATTAATAGTGCATCTCTGACAGAGTTAATACCAATGATGTGCATGGCACAGTGTCTGGCGCATAGTAAGTACTTGATCAACACTGGCTGTTTTTTTTTTTTTATTATTGTTATTTTCTACCATTCTTCACACAATGTGTGTTGTGGTCTTTATTTACTCTATAGCACAAAGTAATCACATTCTAAAACAAATGAAGCTCGTATCCCCATGTTCATAGCAGCATTATTCACAATAGCCAAAAAGTGGAAGCAACCCAATTTGCTTTTAATTCCAACTGTGTCTATCCATGGATGAATGGATAAATAAAATGTGATATATACATACACTGGACTACTATTCAGCTTTAAAAAGGGAGGAAATTCTGACACATGCTACACATGGATGAATTTTGAGGACATTATATTAAGTGAAATAAGCCAGCCACTAAAATGCAAATACTGTATAATTCCACTTACATGAATAATCTCAAGTAGTCAAATTAAAAAAGAGAGTAGAGAGGTGACTGGTAGGGAGTGAGGAGAAGAAATAATGGGGAATTTTTAAAAATGAATACATAGTTTCAGTTTTGCAAGATGAAAAGAATTCTGGAAATTGGTTGCACAACCAATTTCACAATACATGTGAATGTATTTAACTGCTCACTGAATATTTAAAAATGGTTAAGATGGTAAATTTTATGCTGTGTGTATTTTATTACAAGTTAAAACTCTTAAAGATTAAATAAAATTGAAGGGTCTAGTGCAGTTGGAGGATATTAGTTATATTAGTTAATGTTGAAGTTTTGACTTCTTGGTCCCAGAGTTCTGGGCCCATGCTGTGGGTTGGGTTAGGTTTTTCTGGATGGCTAAGAATGCAGTGGCAGTTCTTAAACATCGTGTCTGTTTTAGTTCTGTTTCTTTCCTCTAAGATTGCTGATTTCCAGCCAAGGATGGACTTAATTTCCAGGGACTTATAGTTTATGGACTCGGATGAAATTACAGAAGCACACTTTTCTCACAGACACATGTCGAAACCCCACAGAGACTCTTCAAAAAAAATGCAAACACATGAAAAGCAAATTTGATTCAGCAAGTTTGCCATTAACAAAACCTCCTTTGGGGGATGGTCTAGGCTGTTAGAAAGAAGCTTAGAAACTGCCTTATTGAACAAAGTAAGAGAAAAGGTAGAGAGAGAAAAAGAAGAAAATTCATCTTGGTTTGGAATTTTCTTTTCCAGATTTCTGTTTAATTACTGTTATCATCTACAGAGATGTTAAAAACAACATATATTTCCAGGATAAAAAAGCAAGTGCAACTGGAAAAGGGTTTATGCTAAATTGGCATTTGATGATTTCTTATAACAATCAGATGTAAAAGTTGTTTCCTTTTTATTTCAATTCAAAGATCCCTTTCATTCAGTATTTAATATCCTTTTAAATTCCATTCAGTAACATTTACTGAATATCTGCTATGCAGTGTCTCTGAGAAGTGACTGCTGGATTGGAGGTTTTTTAAGTATTAGAAGAAGAAAAATACTTCAAAACATTTTTTTTTTTTTTTAACATTTGAAGTAAATGTACTGGAAATAATAATAGCTATTCTTTCAAGTAACATTTTCATTATGACCAAGGGACTTATATAAACTAAATATTTGCTGAAGAAAATTCTTCAACTATATTGTAGCAAGAAAGTCTTCTTTCAGATAGCTACTAGGGAATAGTCACCACATGGGTGAATGTATCTGCTTAAGCCAGAGTCATAAAAGAGATAAGATATGTACTTCTTTTTTCAGCTTGTCAAAAATAGCAAAGAAAATGCTTAGTAGCAGGACAAGATTAAAATGTGTCCAACTCTGTTACTTTCAAAAGGCCACATTTTAACTTTATTTTGTCCTTTTAAAATAACAATCAGAAGTTTTACCTTAAATGTTATAAATTAAACATTGAAGTACAATTATTAGCTTACTCAGAGGCACTACCACAATCCTCCTTTCAGTGTTATCTTAATAAAAAGTTTGGGTTTATGAATCCGACAACAGGCCTTTTATTTGAATCCCACAAGCTCAACAACAATCTTGAGATCACAAAATACACATAAAGAAAAACATGACTTACCAAGAATAATAGGTGTAACAGCACAAGACAAAATAAAAATTTTGATGACATTATTCAGCTCTCTTATCTTTCAGCACTAGAGACTTTCTCTGACTATCTGAAGACTCTAGACAAAGGTGGGGGGAAACGGGGTGGTTTTAATATTAAGAGCTATGAAAGGTGAGAAATAGGCCCCGAAAAGCACATCTAAACACAGCAATGTATTTCATAACAGAAATGTTTTCCTTTTCATTCTCAATATTTCTAATTGAACAAGTACCCACCACTTCAAGGATTCTCAATAAAAATATTTTTACCCTTTTGAGAGAGAGAGAGACATCATTAAGTTCATTTCGAAAGATTCACATTTAGCATTTAGCCAAAAGGGAACCTTTGGTGGCTTTTGAATCCTTTTCAAGTCATGAAACCTGAGAGAAAAACTAAAGAGATCAGATCTCAGCCTACCTCTTTCAGCCCTTGAGAATTCCCTCTCCAAGTAGTTTCATAAATAGTGAGGTTGCATCAGAATCCTCAGTTCTTCTCAGAAGTTATTGAATCAGCAGAAAGACCAACAATAATGGCACATGAAATCTAAGTTTTGTATAGGAAACGGACGGGCAGTCTACACTTTGTTATTCACTTGATAGACACAGCCATTTTGACAGCCTTAACCTTGGAAACCACAGGTCCTGCTGAGCTCAGCGGGAGTCAAACGCTGAGTACCATCTGTCAAAGCTTTATTCCCTCCTCCCTTTCCGAGCCTTTACTATAAGATGCTAAAAAGCGATGAATGAAAGTCACTAGCTACAGTTAAACTTATGTGCATGGTAACAGTAACGCTGGGGTAAGAAATTCACTCTGCAATCTACCAAATTTGAGTGAACTGAATTCTGTATACCACGTTCTTTCTTAATGGTTAGCAACAGAAGGGAGTGTGTGTTGAGGAGCTCCAGAATTACACTCCAGCAACAAATGCTACAAAATAAGGAAATTGTACATCATTTGGTATGCTTTTGACAACCCTGGTTCAAATGATAAATGATTTAGAAAGTTCTTAACCCTCAGGATTCTTTGTTTTCCTCAATGTCATCTAATTAAACACATATAAAAACACATTTGCTGCTTCTTTCCAAAAGTAAAGATTTTGCTGAGTTAAACTCTTCATAAAAAGAAATCCCATTCAGAACACATGGTCTTCCCCTCTCTCTAGCATAATAAATTCTAAAAAATTAACAAGCCTTATTATAGTGTAATCAATTAAACCAAGCATGGTATTATAGTTCATGCTGCACTCATATAGAAGACAGAATCTCTATTGATAACATAAAGGAGTTAGAAATGACATTGCTTGTGATTAAGTGCTACCAAAATGATACTTATTTTTGAAGTACAGATTTATTTTGCATTGCACTTAAAATTTTTGTATATTTAATAAATAATTTTATGTATCGATTTAAAATCTTTAAATTTAGAATGTCATTTCTAGCACACACAGTTCACTAAGCAATTTAGAAAAAGTTCCCATAAACACAGAATCATACTAGAAGTTTAGAAATTAAGAGTAGAAGAAAGTGAGATCTTTAGTAGAATTATTCCAAGTTTTAATTTTTAGTTAAATTTTATGCTTTATTCTTTAAACTTATTCTTTATTTTATCTAATTTTTCTTCTAATCTTCACAAATTCTAAAAAGTAGTTATTTAAGATATTATGTCATGATAATCCTATATAAACTCTGTGTACTAGATGTAATATACTATAGCAAGTATTTGTTCATTGCTTAATGGATAATTGCATCATCAAGAAGACATTGTGAACACATACTTTAATTAGTGGTTATATTTACACAAATGTGTACTTTTACATTTTACATTTTGCTCAATGTGTCATATGTATTTTTTATAGAGATTTGGGAACCCTTACATACAAATGCTTGAAATGCTCTATATAAAATATTTTCAATAAGTTGCATGCCCAGAGAGTGATTTTGTTAAAGTGATCAAGAAAATCTTGCAATGTCAAAACTAGTTAATTAATAACAGTTTCTAACATTACAAGATTGAATTTTTTTGTACATCAGTTTTGCAAGACACTTCAGCCACATATATGATAGTGAACATATACCCAAATGTATTTGAATAAAGTGTGAATAGGTGACATTTGATTGGGGCTTTCTTTGCCCCTTTTCTGAGCTTTCCTCACTTGTCCTACATTGGAGAGCTGATCTCATTCAGAGGCTGGGGAAGGAAGCTGCCTTTGCTGGTAGATTGAGTCCCTACTTGGTAAACTTGGTAAAAACCAGTGTCTTAATGCCTGAAATCCTTTCTCCTGGGGCAAGAAACAACTTTCACAATACTGAGAGAGAAGATTCAAAGGCAAAGGCCCTGAGGGAAAGAGAGCACATGGCTTTAAATTACTCTTGCTGACAGTTATTCTAAGAGCAAAGAGAAGCAAAGGTGAGGAGGAAAGGAGGCACCTTCCGATATGAAGGGGTGTGGACAGGTGAGGCAAACCTGGGCATCCTCAGGGTTTCACCTAGGCAGGCTGGTCAGTGTCCACAGGGTAGCATAGCTTTGCATCATGTACATGTAGACTTTCTTGATCTTCACTGATATGTGCTCATTGTCTAATATCAGAATCTCAGAGTTTAAGGGGTGTTAAGGAACATTTAGTCTTCCCTGGTGGCTCAGATGGTAAAGCCTCTGTCTACAATGCGGGAGACCCAGGTTGGATCCCTGGGTGGGGAAGATCTCCTGGAGAAGGAAATGGCAACCCACTCCAGTACTCTTGCCTGGAAAATCCCATGGATGGAGGAGCCTGATAGGCTACAGTCCATGGGGTCGCAAAGAGTCAGACACGACTGAGTGACTTCACTTACTTACTTACTTAAGGAATATTTAATGCAACCATTTATCACAAAGATGAAGAAACTGAGACCCCGACAGTTCTACCCTGTGGTTTATCCAAACCTTGGTTTTTAAAAAAAGCCATGTTTCAATGGGATTTGACTGTGCTTAAATCTTTCCAGAGACTTTAACTTAATGATTTGCTCTATAGTCTGTCAGTGAAATTATATCCTATATTTTATAGTTTATTGCATATATTTATACTGCATATATATATATATGCATATATATATGTACACACACACAATATGTATATATTTATGCTGTAGCTGTTCCTATAAAGTATAGAGTCAAGAACTTACATTTATACTGAAGTTTGCCTGCATGTGCGCTAAGTCGCTGTAGTCATGTCTGACTGCGACCCTATGGTGTGTAGCCCACCAGGCTCCTCTGTCCATGGAATTCTCTAGGCAAGAGTACTGCAGTGGGTTGACATGCCCTCCTCCAGGGGATCTTCCCAACCCAGGGATCAAATCCACATGTCTTAAGCCTCCTGCATTAGCAAGTAGGTTCTTTATCCTAGCACCACCTGGGAAGTCCCACACTGAAGTTTAGAGTTTGTGAAATGCTTTTTGCATTGACTTTCGTTAACCAGTATTCTTGCCTGGAAAATTCCATGGACTGAGGAGCCTGGTGGGCTGCAGTCCATGGGGTCGCCAAAGAGTCGGACATGACTGAGTGGCTTCACTTCACTCCTTACTAGCTGATCTGGCATAGTAGCTTTTCTTTTCTTTTTTTGTTTCCTTTTATTTCATTTTTTTTGTGAAGGAGTGGAGTCTAGGTGTCATGTATATTGTTACATCTATAGTCATCTCACACCTACTGGATTTTTTTGGCATCTGCTAGGGTACACAGCTCTTTGATAATTTGTGGGGGAGGGAGACAGAGAAGACAATATTCACTCAGTCATTCAACAAAGATTTCTCAAGGATTTGTTATGTGCTAAGAGTAGGGGAGACAAAAAAGGCGCTACATTCAGGGAAGCTGTGTTTTAGCAGGTGAGGTGACAACAGGACAAACAGGGACATTAATTATAGAATCATGCAAATGTTATAAAATTACAAGTGCCCTAAGTGGCATGAGGGAAGGAGATGTGGAGCTATGAGTGAGTACCGCAGGGTGAGCTTTTCCTGTCAGAGAAGCTCCCTGAGAAAACTGACTGAGCTGAGGTGCTCTGGGGAAGGGCAGAGGAGAGAGATGCTCAGGCCAAGGGGACAGCGTGGGCAGAGGCAGAGGACGCACGAGCCAGTGAAAGGGACCTGGGGTGAGGGCGGTGTCGGAGATGACGTGGAGGGTCCCAGGGCAGGCCAGGCCTCACAGGGCCATGAGGGCTGTGCTTGAGGTGGTCGGGATTGTTCTAAAAGCCGCGGAGGCAAGTGGATTGTTTGAAGCAGCATAGCCATGTGGTGATGCAATAAGATTTGGTTCTGAGATGACCACTTTGGTAGCCATGTGGGTAAAGAATTGACTGGGCAAGAGTGGAACCTTGACTGGAGGGGCTGACCAGTGAGCCAAACTTACTGAGTGAGCAAAACCAACACATGTTCCCATTGTACGGGTGGGGCAGCTGAGGCCTGAGAAATGACATGGCTAGGTTCAGAGTCCATTTCTCCTGATTCCTAGGTCAGGTATTACTAGCGAAACTACCCCACCTTCAAATGCAGCCTGGATGTCTGCTGCTTGGCATGTAGGCATTGAAAATAATATTGCTTCAGGAGTGTTGGAGGATGCCACCTAAACCTGTGCCCTCTGCAAAGCAGGCAGCCTTGCATGGTGACAGTCTGTAAAGGCCAGCACAATCAGAGAGCTATTTCTGTCCCCACCTTGACAGAAAAGTGGAGTGCTCCCCCCTCCCCTACAACCATTTAGTTTCTACTCTCTCGATGACCTCTATACAGACCATACAGATTAGAAAGCCAATATATTTTTAATCCTCAAAAGAAAACTGCAAGGTGAATATCATTACTCTCTCTGTTTCACAGAAGAAGAAACTGAGTTTCGAAGAGGCTGAGTGCTGTGTATTCTGGTTTTCTCATCTATAACAATGGAGATGATATTACTACTGACTTCAGAGGATTTCATGAGCAATCTGATGAGGCCTTTAGCACAGGGCTGAGCACAGAGCTCAGTAATTGTTCCTTTTTGTTATTATTATCATCTATGGAGTTTAGAGCCAGATTTAATGATAAATTATTCCCTGATAGCTCAGTTGGTAAAGACCGCCAACAGTGCAGGAGACCCCAGTCGGATTCCTGTGTTGGGAAGATCCGCTGGAGAAAGGATAGGTTACCCATTCCAATATTCTTGGGCTTCCCTTGTGGCTCAGCTGGTAAAGAATCCACCTGCAATGCGGGACACCTGGGTTGTGAAGATCCCCTGGAGAAGGGAAAGACTACTCATTCCAGTATTCTGGCCTGGAGAATTCCATGGACTGTATAGTCCATGGGGTTGCAAAGAACTGGACATGACAGACGACTTTCACTTTCATAGTAACTGTTTGAGGGCTTGTGGTTACTATATTTGTTTTCATTTCCTTTTCATAATATTTATTTTCTTTTAAAGAAATAATAAAAACAATTTAATAACTACTAAAATTTTGGAAAATTATCATCTATATCCTGTTTATACTGTTAGAGTATGATAACTTTCATGTATGTTTTCCTTATTTTTTTCCTAGAAGTGTACCTATCTATACTTAGATGGAATCATCGTGTATCACAATTTTATAACCTGCTTTTTCTCTTGACATGTTACCAGAATTTTTCATATTACTGCCAATCCTTGGTGAATATAAATGAATAAATGTCCCATAATTAGTTATATCCTGATCATAGTGTATTTTGGTTGCTTTCAGTATTTTTCTATCATAAATAATAATCTAGCAACCATTTTGGTACCTTTAACATTTTCTTCTTTGAGAATATTTTCTTAGGATACATTTCAAAAATTAGAACTTGAAAATTTTGTAATATTTGCTATTTATTGCTAAATCATCATGCTAATTTTTAATTTTTATTTTATTAATTTTATTTTAGAAATGCCCTTTGTTTTGTTGGGCTTCCAATTTTTTTTTTTTTTAAGAAATGATTTATTGAAGATCATGAGGATGAGCAATGACAGAACCAAGATTTGGAGTCTTCTTCCTACTATACCAATGATGCCAATGGGAAAAAAAATTCTCAAGGCTCAGATGTGAAAGAGCCAGTCATTCCTTAGGTACCAGTTGAGGCAGCAAGAAGACTGAAGTCTAATTTTCTTTTTTTCCTTTATTTTTATTAGTTGGAGGCTAATTACTTTACAATATTGTAGTGGTTTTTGCCATACATTGACATGAATCAGCCATGGATTTACATGTGTTCCCCATCCTGAACCCCCCTCCCACCTCCACCCACCAGAACACCGACGCAAGCTTCCCTAACCAGGAAACCTTGACAAGCCAATCGTCCAACCCCACCCACTGGGAGAAACCTCCACAATAAAAAGGAACCACAGACCACCAGAATACAGAAAGGTCACCCCAAACACAGCAATCTAAATAAGATGAAAAGGCAGAGAAATACCCAACAGGTAAAGGAACATGAAAAATGCCCACCAAGCCAAACAAAAGAGGAGGCGATAGGGAACCTACCTGAAAAAGAATTTAGAATAATGATAATAAAAATGATCCAAAATCTTGAAAACAAAATGAAGTCTAGAATTTAGAAGTTCGGAGTTCAAGTCCTGCCCCCCAATCATATATTGGTTGGCTTTGGCCTCCTCAACTGCAACATGGATCCACTGGTTTTTGCCCCTGTTCTCTGGGGAGTCTGAGGCTTAGATAATGCATGCAGGTGCTCCTGGAGCAATGCTAATCAAAGCTCTGGTGTAGGGTAGTGTCTTGCTCTGGATCCTGAACACTGAGCTGCCCTAAGAAGCTATAGTGCAGTGTGTCTCAGACTTGAATCTGTATGTGAATCATCTGGGAATTCTGTTAAATTCTGTTTTAATAGGTCTGAGGTAGCCTGGGAGTTTTACATTTCCTACAAGCTCCCAGGCAATGCCTAATGCTGCTGGGGCCATGGACCACATAGGCCACACCTTGAGAAGCTGGCGATAGCAGCCACTCCAAGTGGTCATTCATTCACACAGATGATTGTCCCCATGGTACAGAGCACCCTGCTCATGGAGCAGTTTCAATAAGTGAAAAGAATAAGGATTAATAGTAGCTAGCCACATGCTCCTGAAGTGGGGACTACTAGGCAATATAGTATGTGAATATTCCCCATCTATTTGTGGAAGCTGAAACTCCAACACTTTGGCCACATGATGTGAAGAACTGACTCATTGGAAAAGACCCTGATGCTGGGCAAGATTGAAGGCTGGAGGAGAAGGGGCGACAGAAGATGAGATGGTTGGATGGCATCACCGACTTGATGGACATGAGTTTGAGCAAGCTCTGGGAGTTGGTGATGGATAGGGAGGCTTGGCGTGCTGCAGTCCATGGGGTCGCAAAGAGTTGGACATGACTAAGGGACTGAACTGAACTGATTTGTGGAAGATATGTTATCTGCTATGTTTCTTCTTGAATGCTGGCGAGCCCCTATCCCTTGAACCTAGGAATGTCCCCTTTCCTGAGGTATGGTAGGAAGCATAAAGCAATAATCTGAAATAATGGAGTAATAGGGAAAGTCCTAGCCTTTCATTCTTTCATTCATCATTTCCTCACCTGATCATAAAGCCATGAAATGACCTTTTCCATCCTTGTTTTATATTGTTGGAGATTTCACCAAGCTCCCCTTAAAAGCTGATCAAGAAAATCTGCCAGCACCAACTTAGAAGCATAAAGCATTGTTACAAATCTTTCCAAGCATCTGCTACATGAAAAGAAGCAAGATCCTGCAATGACTGAGGGCAAGAGGGCACCTCCAAAGTGGGATGTCCCAGAGCTGCTCTGCGGAGGCCCTTTCTCTGCACGCAGGCTGCCCCCGGAGGCTCCAGCACCTGTTCTTACACATCCCTGCTGGCTTCTGTTGTTTGCAATCACTGTCAAAAGCTTTCCAGGAGAGTGCTGGGACAAGCCTTGTCAGGAAACAAGAAAAGCCCGGAGTGTGGCAGTTGGCCTCACAAATGTGAGGATGTTCAGAGTCCCAGTAGGGACTCTCATTTCCCTTTTCACATCACCACGAGCCTCATGTCAAGAGGAAGTCCTTTGAGTTTAGGTACTGTGGCAGAGAATGGTCCTTTGAAATTCATGTGACATAGATAGCCAAGTTTAATTTTTCTAAAACTGAAATGTAATGAGCAGTACTTGGAGGTACATGGCCCTCGGGCCCTGTGCAGTTCTTGCCCAGAGAGTTGCGTGCTACGTGATCAAGAAGAAGGAATCCTGGGTTGGGATTGGAGGAAAAATAGTCTGTGTCTTAGACCTGAACTTTGAATGATTAGTGTAGCCTTTAAGGAAGATTCCACAATAGAATATGATAAATGTACTTTTATTTTTGCTCTGAAGACCTCCTTGGTAGAACTGTGCAGTTACCTCAAGGTGATAGTGCAAGTGGCTCTGTCTTGATATCTATTAACTATATAACTGTTTTATAAGCCTGCATTTGGATATGTGAATAGTTTTTGATATAATAAAGACACAACTTTCATCATTTTTTGTATTTATTGTAAGCAGTGGGGAAGTAGGATTCTTTTGTCTCAAATTAAAAGTTTTTCTTCTTTTTCATTGATCATTTAAAAATGTCTCAGTTTAAAATTTAAAATGTTGAAAATTGTTTTTGAAATACAGAGAAATACTTTTCAGGGGATGCTTACCCAGCAGATTTTATGTAATTAAACATGAACTTACTAGAAGATACAATTTTGGTATGCCAAGAGATAGTGTTTACACTTAAAGACTGCTTTCTTTTTCATGAACATCCTCCATCCTAGTAGTTTTAAATGAAATTTAGATGAAACAAAATGAAGTTACAGCCTGGATTTCAGAATATAACTTATTTATCAGAAGTGTAATCACTGTTTAGGCCCTGAATTTTCTTCACTCAAATATTAATATGATTGACTTAACTGAGCTTTGATTGTGATAAAAGATATCAGAGCTATTTAGGTTTTTGGAAACTTTTCAAATCTAAATAGCAGGAAAAATCAGCAATCCAAACTTATTTACTTTATTTAATGGAACACAATTTACATCTAGGAACTGCATTCACAGTGAATCTGCCTAAAGCATGAAGCAAGAGGTCTGTCTTTGAAATGTTCTTCCCTTCTTGATCAACTAAATAATTGAGTTTTGGGTAAACTGGTATTTATTAATTCCTTTGGTTCACTTAAGGTTTTACATATATTTGAAAATAAAATATTATCTTCTATAAATAATTATTAGAAAACTATAAAATGATGTCTTTGACATTAAAATCAGGGTCATTTGGCTACCAAATAAATCACCACTATTTTCCTTTGAGATTTTAAATTCTACTGTATTATCAGAATTAAAGTCTTTTAATATAAATTAAAAATGTAATTTTATACTGGCTATCAGTTACTAATGAGTATCATATGAGTTTAAAAAGTGTTTTTAAAACTAGTATGATCCATGAGTAAGGAAATCTGATTTCTAAAATGGCTGGTTTTGGCTATTGTAGAATTACGGACAGATCAGTGTACAAGATCTATATAATGCAAAATTCAGAAAAAGGAAATCTGGTCATCTAACTCAAAAGAAAGAGATGAAAATAATTCGGATTAAAACTGTCAGCCTAAAGGCAGGTATATTTTCACTGTTTCACAAATAGAGAACTATCTTCTGTCAGAGGAAATTCTAGTAATTTTGCAAGTCCTCTTATAGAGGACAATGTCCAGGTTTGCCCCCTCCCCCACCACCACCCAACCCCTCTATTCAGCGGGAGCTTCTTCCTTACCCTGACAATCTTCCTTAGCAGAGAATGAAGGAGCTCTCCAAGATTAGGATAATTGGAGGCTTTGTTAAAGGGGAGGTGGCATACTTCCAAGTCTTGCCTCTGCTTCTAAAGGGGGCATAAATCGCAAGTCTTTCTTTCATTCTTTCAAAGTACCTCTTGCCATTTTTTTAAAGTCAACAGTGGGATATTGACTCTAAAGAGGGACCTATCACTTCAGGGAAGGAACTGGGACTGTGGGATTGGGAACTGTCTTCTACCATCCAGTTTATCCAGACATAGAGGACCAGAGGGCCTGCTAGATAAAAGCCTGACTCTGGAGGAAGTTACCTTTGGGTGAGAAAATGCCAGTAAAGGGACATCTCTGCTACATGGATATCCACACAACCTTCAAATTTTAAAATTCTAAAATTTTAAAATGAATGAATAAATCCTTCATTGCTCAAAAAAGGCAGGATGGGGGGGATGAACTCTAGTGTGAACTGGTCAAACCAAATTTTAGTTTTTACTTGAAAGTAATTATGACATTGTACTTCCTCATCTTGTACATTCTTGAAAAATCCTGAAAGCATACATACTCATTTGTAAGCTCATATAGCAATTGACTTACAGAAAACTTTCAATACATTCTGTCAGAATAAAATGCTGTTTCTTGCTATTTATTCAGCCTACCAAATAAATTTCTCCCACACAATAGCCTTCCTGGCAATGTGTATGTTGTCACTTATTTGTATACGCTTTATGGAGTTAGGCACTTATGGACTATTTTTCATGCTAGACAACCTAAGGAGGCTAAAAGAGGTATGGCTGACTTAGTTTATAGGTCATAAGCAAAATGTACATGGAGAGCCAAGTTTCCAGCTTTAAGCAAATGACTTATCTGTAATCTGATGCAAGTAAAATGACTGACCTTTCAAATGTTTGTTGGGCTTCAAGTGTCTGGAACAATCAATATGTACATTATTGTTTATATTTTATGCTCCTGATCCCATTAATGTATGCCTACAGAGTGCTGGGACACCATTAGTTTCTGATACTTCTGAAGCTATTGGGTGGCATTTATCAAACAGAAAGGCAGCCCTTATTGACTTGTGACAGTTTCAGCATTTCTCAAGCTCAGTGTTGCATGAGCTGCTTATCTAGTTTTGGTAAGCAAGCCCTTTATTGCTCTGAAGCCTTCTCAATTAAATAATAATGAACCAATTTGTTTAAAAAGAATCTTTAACTTGCAGACTCATTAATTTCTCTATTGTGAATGTCAGAAGATGTGTTCTCTTGGGCAGGGGAGACTAGAGAAGCTTGCTGGAGTGGACTGATTGCTGGGTGTGGGAGTCAGGAGGCTGACAGACTGTCTCTAATGGGCTGTGTGACTTTGGACAGGTCTCTCAATGTCCCGGAGCCTCTGGTATCCCAGTTATGAAGTGGGTGAGGTGCACCAGATAATCACTAAGATCCCTTCCAGTGTGGACATCCAATAAACAATAGAATATCTATATGCAAATATGTGGGCAGTGGTGCAACATTACCAGTACCTGCAAAACTGAGATGTGGAGAAATCCTTTAATCACCCTAGCTCCCCTCTGAATAAGGAAAGAAGGGAAAGTTGCATTCCTTCCTGTTTGCCCAGAACATATTGGATTCATTGTAGGTATTGGGAGAGAGGTATCTGTGACATATACACATGTATAACAGAATATAAAGAGATATATAAAAATGTTAAATGTAGAAATACAAGTATAAATATTTCATAACTATACATGTACAATGATATAAACTTATATATGTGCTGTGCTGCGCTTAGTTGCTCAGTCATGTCGGACTCTTTGTGACCCCATGGACTGTAGCCCGCCAGGCTTCTCTGTTCAAGGGACTCTCCAGGCAAGAATACTGGAGTGGGTTGCCATGCCTTTATCCAGGGAATCTTCATGTAGGCCTATAATTATATAACTATACATATAATAATATGTATTATATATAGACCCTATTCTTCTTCTTCTTTTTTTTTTTTACTTTACTTTCTCCCATTCCACACACCTTAGCCCCACTGCCCCCAAAAGGACTCAAAGTGAAAAGTACCACCACCTGTTATGAGGCAGAACAGAAATTCTGAGTTGTCCATTGAAGAGACAGGGGACAGTTACCCATTTCTGTATTAATTAGCTCTCTATTTGTAGGGTTTTGTTATTGCAGAGTCTAATGACTTAAAATTAAACATCCATGGTCCAATTAAAAATTATGAATTGATGAATTGGTTTCTAAATTCTCTGTGTTATCGACAAGTTTCTGCATCACTGAAGCTATAAGACATGTCATCCATTATTAACTTTGATGGCCTTAAAAAAGATAAATTAGATCTTTTAGGCAGAAACAAGTTCTCACAAAGGCAACACTTTGAAAGTGAACATGGTCTCAATTTTCTCTGAATTTCAACTGCTTATTTGTTTCAGTTTATTCTGATTCCATTTAGATTCTATTGATTGTTTAGTCAAAACTAACAGACAATAGTGGAGAAGGAAATGGAAACCCACTCCAGTGTTCTTGCCTGGAAAATTCCATGGACAGAAGAGCCTGGCAGGCTACAGTCCATGGGGTCGCAAAGAGTCAGACTGGACTAAGTGACTGGCCACAACAAATGATAGAGTTTTCTTAGTATGAGCAGATAATAGATAATGTATAATGCAGTTTAAATGATAAAATACTTTTGCCAGAAATGTAAATTCTGCCATAAGGACTGAAAATGCTTTCATTAAAAAATTAATATTTACAATGAAAATTTCAGAAAGAGAAACCTATTTCTTCAAAGGACAAAATGTTAAATTTACTCTTAAGAGCAATAGATAAGAACATATGAATAAAACATGTTATTTCTAAGGTACATCTAAAATACAAACATATACATTTTAGGAATAAATTAGTTTCCTTTGAACTCCTGTAGTTTGTGCTAGGATAAAGATTAAATGTCAATAATACAAACAACCTAAAATAACATTCAAAATTTGACCTCAATAATCATAGTTGATTTATTGCAGAGGGAAAATGTTCTTACCTTGACTTTTGCAAAACTCCTTATTCCTACTATTATTTACTTCTTTAACCTAGAATAATCTTTTGCTTCAGTCAGAATATTGCTTTTCTAACACTGTAGGTATGAATCTACTGTTAAGTTTCCAGTGTTGGCTGCAATGCAAAATGTGTCGGGGAAAAAAATGACTTAGGCAAGTTTTTAACACCTCAAAAGGACCGCCCTTTATCCCACAATCCCTTTTGAGTGCTTCATTATTGATCAGACTTATGCAATTTTTTGAAGCCCTGGAATTACTGCTGCTGCTGCTGCTAAATCGCTTCAGTCGTGTCCGACTCTGTGCGACCCCTTAGACGGCAGCCCACCAGGCTCCGCTGTCCCTGGGATTCTCCAGGCAAGAACACTGGAGTGGGTTGCCATTGCCTTCTCCATGGAATTACTAAGGCAGTTCTTTATTTCACTATTTACCTCCTTAGCAAAATTGTTGCCATCTCTGACCTTTCAAAAATGTTTATGACAAGGTGTTTGCTATTAATCTCACACAGGAAGGAGTGAGAAGCCTCTGGGTTGGAATCTCTTGTCAGAAGATAAGATTTTCTTGCAAAATCACAGTTTTAGAGGAGGCAGAGTTTGGTTGTTATTTTTACTTTCATATAATAATATAGCTTGAGAAGGTTAATATGTCCTAATCAACAGACCCATTAGTAGGATAAGTAAAGACAGAACAAGACTTTCTACAAAGTATGCAATACCTCTACCAGCCTAGATCTGTTTTCATATCTAGTGGGAAGTCAAGAAAGGAGATGTAAAATCACAGATTAGACAGAAATTTAGAGATCATCTAATTCAATCTATTTTATTTTGCAGATTGTGAAACAAATGTATACAAGTTAAGTCACTTTTGTTACTTAACCAGTAAGGATCACATCAAGTCCTTTGACCACCTGTCCAACATTTTGTGATTGTCAGTAAGACACAAAGCTCTACTTGAATGCTGCTGATTATGTTCTGTTGTGGGTTGCCTCTATGGGGACCACAGTCCATGTGGATGGGCAAATTTTTCAGTTACTGGCAAAACAGAGAGGCATTCTCTGACTTATAAGGCCCCACTAGACTTAGCCCTGCTTACCACTTTTGACTTCATTTCTCCTCACTTTTCCCATCATCTACCATGTTCCCATCACACTACCCTTTCTACTTTTCCTGGGAACTTCTCAAGCTATTCCCCAGCTTAGTTTTCCTTTAGCCTGGAATGATCTTCCCCCGAATCTTTCCTGCTAGTTGCTACTCATAATTTAGGTTTTAGCTCAGATGCCACCTCCTCAGATGGGCCTTTTTTCGCCACCCAATATAATAATTAGAATAGTAATATAAGTGATGAATCAGTAGTTAACAGTTACTGAGCTCTCAGTTAATGGCAGGCACTGTTCTATGCACTTTAGAAATCACTTAGCAATTCATTAACCCTCAAGAAAACCCCGTAAGACATGTAGTGTTATTATTTTCATTTCATAGGCCAGGAAATAGGGGCAAAGAAGTGACACAGCTCTAAGATCACATAGCTAATTAGCGGCAGAGCCAGGATATGAATTCAGGTTATCTGGCCCCAGTACCCAGAAGCTCCTTTATCTTTCATAGCCCCCTCCTTTGTCAATCTCTAGCCTAGTACCCTGTCTGACTGTCTTTGTAGATTTTTTGCTAGCTGATTAGATCCTGTTCTTTATCTCCCTTCCACCTCATTAGACTCTAAGTTCCATGAGAGCTGGAACCTTGCCTGTCTTGTCCATTGCTGTTTTCACCCAGGTATAGAATAATGCCTGCATCTAGTGGTATCTCAATAAACCCTGCATGAATGAATGAATTTGAAAAAAAAAAAAAAAAAGCATCAGGTACAGTGAGAATGAAAGGGGCCGCTGGGCTGCGAGTTGACTCCTTAGTGAATGTAGTATGAGAATCCTCCCAGGAGCAGAAGCAAGACTAATGAGAGTGGGAATAAGAGCCGGTGGGTGGTGGGGGCGGGGAGGGGGAGGAGGGAGGGGGCAGGGGAGGCATTAAGAATGGGCTAGATTTTGAAAGAGCTTCCCTGGTGTCTTAGTGGTAAGTAAAGAATCTACCTGCGGGAGACGCAGGTTCAGTCCCTGGTCTGGGAAGACACCCTGGAAGAGGAAATGGCAACCAAATCCAGTATTTTTGTGTGGGAAAATTCCATGGACAGAGGAGCCTGGTGGGCTACAGTCCATGGGGTTGCAAAGTGTTGGACACAACTGAATAACAACAAATTTTCAAAAGATTGATAGTGAAGGTAGCAGGGGATGATACACAGCAGTTGTGATTTTATGCTTTAGTCAGAAATCCTAGTGGAAAACTTGTACCATTGCAACTTAAAAATTCCCCCTTGCAGCTCTTTAATGATTACAGGTATGTGAAGACCAATTTCTGTCTCATTTCCCTGCCTATTTAACCTGCTGAAAAAGAAAAACAATGGTTTGGTCACAGAATTGTTGTCTGGCTTCATGCATTTCACAAAGACTATACTCCTCGGCAGTCACTGCCTAGGATCATCCCTGGGGGAGCAGACCTTCCCTCATCACTCTCTGTAGAGTTGGGAAGTCTGTATAAAGTATTCACAACTTGCCTTGGAATTTCAGGATACACATCATCCATCCTTTTCTACACACTCCTGGAAGTTGCATACAGTATTACAATCGTAATTTCCCTGGAATTTGGGTCTCCCTGGTGGCTCAGACAGTAGAGAACCTGCCTGTAATGCAAGAGACCTGGGTTTGATCCCTGAGTCAGGGAGATCCCCTGGGTAAGGGAACGGCTACCCACTCCCGTGTTCTTGCCTGGAGAATTCCATGGACAGAGGAGCCTGGCAGGCTATGGTCCACGGGTCTCAAAGAGTTGGACACAACTGAGCGACTAACACTTTTCTTGGAATTTGCACTGGGAGAAAGACCATAGAAATAGTGAGAGTCAACTTTAGTGGTTCTGAACCGTCCCCATTGTGGTCTGTGTCCTGTGTGGTTAACCAGAAGTGTTTCCACGACATCGTTCTGATGTATGTGTTCAATGGTAACCCCTCATCCCCAGTACAACATTTGCTACCATCAAAAGGAGGGTGATGGGGAGGTGGGAGGGGGGTTCAGGATGGGGAACACATGTACACCCATGGCAGATTCTTGTCCGTGTATGCAAAACCACTACAATATTGTAAAGTAATTAGCCTCCAATTAAAATAAATAAATTTATATTTATAAAAAAAAGGAGGGTGATGCCAGAAATCTCACATGTGAAAGCTAACCTCTCTAAAATGGTTTTGGTTAGCTTTCCTTCTGGCTTCTCTAATGAGGGTGCTGGTATGAAGTCGCACCGGGAAGGAACATCTTGGTTTTACAAAGACTCTCTTTGTTATGAAGCCAGATACTGCTACTAGTTCAGGGAAGAAAATATTGCCTTTCTTTCAAATGTTGTCTCTTTCTCAGCATCAATTATAAACAAAGGTTCTCTGTGGAATTCTTTTCTTTGTGTGTTTGTGTGTGTGTGTGTGTGTTCTCTTATCAGTCACTTAGAAAAGTTAATAATTCAAGTAGAGCCTGGCAATGATTATTAAAGTGCAAATGTTATAGCATGACACGATCTGGCCCAAGGTCTCTCTAAGATGGGTGTTTGGGATAGGCGTGTCTTCCTTGTGAGCAAAGTCCCAGGCATCGCAGGATGTGGAACATTCCAGGTCCTGGGTCATAACTTCCAGTAGCACCTCCCAATTATTTTGACAGTCAAAAACTCCTCACATGTTAGCAATTGACCTGTAGGAGTAGGTAGTATGTCCCTGGTCTTGACCTAACTCAGGAATCATACACCCAAATGCCAGGGGAGCCAGAGGCTATCCAGGTAACATAAATGTGATCCTCTGGCTAGTGTTAGGCAACAGGGAGTGGTGTGTTCTGGGCTTGTTGGGGACTGTGCATCGTTTACTTAGAGGTATCCAAAATCAGAGTTTAATAGAGTTTAAATTAACTCTTTGTAGCTACCTGAAGGTGTCAGGATCACCCCTTTCCATCTCCTGACCTTTGCTTTTTCATCTACCCACTCTTCAATTCCATCACCTTAACTCTTTCTTTAACCACCATCTACCCAGTACACTGGAATGTAGTGAATTACTGCCATGGTTTTCTGCTCTGTTGAGCTGTGAGTTCCAAAGGCAAGGATCTTTGTCTTATTTTGTTCTTATATCTTTAGTACCTAGTACAGTACTTGGCACATAGTAGGCCTGTCTTAAACACTAGCTGAATGAATGAATGAATGAAAATTATTATAGATCTTGAACTGATTTCTGAGGAGTTTATAAGAGGGATGTTGAAGTTTCAAATTTTCTGTCAGGCACCATCTGCTGTGAGTCCTTAGAAGGCACCTCTGGGTTTCCTTTAGGTTCTCTCCTGGCACATAGAGCAGGGCTTACTTTCATGTCTCTGCACCCATTCTGTTTGTTCACTAGTGCATGGTTTTGCTGCAGAGTTGGAATAATTTTAACCTGAAATTGTAAAAACCTGCTTCATGAGCTCTCACCACTGTGCTTTGCCCAGGATCACATGCGGCTTCCTCAGAGATGTCAGGGTGCAGCTGCTTGTAATTCTTCTGTAGTAACAATAAGCTCCATTTCTTGTTCTGGTTCCTGGCAGGGAACCAGGGATTGCATTTGCCCCAGTCTGGCCTCATTAGCATTGGGTAGTGGTTTAGTGGAGCTAAAAACTCCTCCCATTTCAAAGTCAAGACTTCCCTGAGTGTCTCCTAGATTCCACTTCCTCCCTCCCTCTTTCCTTCCTTCTTTTCTTTCTTCCTCTCTTACTCTGTCTCTTAATTTTAATCTATTAGCTTAAAAATGAAAAGTCAGTTTTGCTGGTTGTCCACCCTCTTCCTGCCATCTTATTTGGCTGTAGAGCTGAATAAGAAATGTAGCATTCAAAGTAACAGAGCAAACTTCTCCTCTGTCACCAGGAGCTTAAGCAAGTGGGCCAACAGGATTTTATTTAGAAAATCTTTTCTGCTAACTAGTACATTAAGAAATCTGAATGCTTACAGCATACCTCATCTGTTTCCATTAATTTTATTATTTCCTGGCAATGTTTTTAAACATAAAGAAATATTGTTAATGCACACATTTCTTTTTTTCTAATTTCCCTTCCTGTAGTCTGCCTTCCTTGGTTTGGTTGGCTTTTAAAGACAGTATATGCTTGACCAGCTGTTTGGTTTCCCATAGCCAACACCCATGGTGTTCCCCTGTGATTTTCAAGGCCTGGTTTTCTTCTGATAAGGTCGGAAGCACACACAGCTTATCCACATCTGCTGTGTTCCTTGAGGCCAATCAGAGTGTCCTTCCTTCTGGGACTGATGGGAATCTCCCAGAGAGAAACAATTATTGCACTTGAAAAATCTATTGATCTACATTGTGTGGTTCATCTAGTATTTGGGGTTCAGGGATACTTTCTGAAAATGGAAGATCAATTCAGGGGTTTCAAAATGAGAAGATGGTAGTGAATATACTCATACTATGCATTTTCAAGTATTCGTTGCTGCTCCTATTAGAATAGCAGAATTCTGAATTCATTTGCTGGAAAATGTCAACAGTAGGTCACCTAGCATTACTGACTTCATTGGCTGAGTTGCAAGTTCATGATGATAGTATTGGGCACAGTCCCAGATGAAAAATAATCATTGTATTTGTGATTGTTCCCAGTAAGTATGCTTTTCCATTTCCCTTTTATCTTTGTGTAAATCTGAGGTCCTATTTTTAATGTCTCCTGATGATGGTCTATATGGATATAAGAGGGCATGTTGCAGAAAGCAAGAACTTGGGGCTATCAACTTAAAATTTACTTCCCATGTGATCCATGTTGAAATTGTCGATTGGGAGTAGGACAACACTCTATGTACTGCTATCCAGATCCAGGAGTTGGATAAATAATTAAAACCCTTCAATAAGCTTTCTTTAGTTTGGCTCTTTCTTTCAATTTATTTTTGTTGTGAAATAATTCTTCTCCCCCACAGTTGCAAGCCTGAGTCCAGTCGCTTACCCTCCCTTAGGAATTAGAAGACCCAGATCTAAATCCAAGTCACAAGCTTACCAGCTATTTGTATCTTTGCTCTGGGTTTACATCTGCAGAATATGAAAGATAGTCTTTCATGGTTTCCTATAGCACACAGTAGACCCTTTAAACATTACCTGGATTTCTATCTTTATATTCTGGGAAGTCTAAGAACAGTGAAATGACCTAAACACTGAAGAAGATACTGAATAAGTCTGAGGGTAATATAATTGAAGTTTTTTGGGGAAATATTTGAATGTAAACTTTTGTTCCTCATGATGATACTTCCTGAGGACATCAGAGGTGGAAACTTGAAAGTTATTGTTCCATTAAGGAATAAAGTAATTTTCTGAAGATTTTGTGTAGGGGCATTTATTTATTGCTCTTAAAATCTCGTGTCTACCTAAGGAGTCCACTGAGTGTCCACTGATTAGTAGTCTCAGTCCTACCATCTGTGAAATGGAGTTAGTAATTGTGATAATCTATTAGAATTTAGTGAGAATATAATGAGATAAAGTATATAAAGAGCTTTGCATACCACCTGGCACATAGTAAATAAGTATACAATAAATGTTTGATTACTATTATTTTCTGTACTAATAAAGATCCTACCACAGGGGTTGCTACATTTTCAAAGGGAGGTTGAAAAGGATGGAACAGCTTTCCTCTAACCTCATCCCAGCTATAAAGTGTACATGCATGCCTGCTCAGTCATGTCCGACTCCTTGTGACCTCATGGATTGTAGCCCACCTGGCTCCTCTGTCCATGGGATTTTTCAGGCAAGAATACTGGAGTGGGTTGCCATTTCCTCTTCCAGGGGATCTTTTCAACTCAAGGATCAAACCCACACCTGTGTCTCCTGCATTGGCAGGTGGATTCTTTACCATTGAGCCACTGGGAAGCCCATAAAATGTACATTTTTGTAATTTTGATAAATCTAAGGCAACAGGTACCAGGAAATTTTTAAAGGCTCCATTTGTTTTTTTTTTTTTTTTTTGGTCTTGGAAAATTCTAAATGATATCTCTCACATATGGAAACCCACATTTTAAAATCTCAAAATGTTAAAAAGCCCTGAGACAAGCACTAAGTAGTATCTAGGCATTTTTTCCTTTCAAATGGGTATAATTTAATGATAACTTATCCTTTTTACTTATAGAGATTCTCAGGTTATTCTCTATTTTTCAAGAAATATAACTTAAAAAATAGGGGAATATACTAATCTGTATGAATATTTTTCTCCTGATTAGACAACATATTGGCTTTATTTGTTTGTACTCCAAAAGTGCTGATGCAGGAAGCCTTAATTGATTAGAACAATATATGGGCTGGCTTAATGCTGTGGGTCATATCCTTGGGAAATTTACATTCCTTATGCAAAATTAAATGTGTTGCAAGTATCTTTCCTGTCAAATGTCATTTGTTTTCTTTTGCTCATTTGGCTCCAAGTTTGACTTCTGGAGATGAATTGTGGGTATCACTGGCACATAGATTCAAATGCTATTTGTAGACAGCAGTTAAGTTCTGACTATTATTCTTGCTATTTTAGCTTTTATCAAGGTTTCCTTTTGCCATTAGAACAACTCAGCATTTCTCCTTCTTCTATTTGTAATCTGCAGGTTGTGGTTGGGTCCTATTTTGGGATAGGTTATTTTTTTATTTTTTTTGGTTCTCTCTGAGCGATTCAAACTATCATCGTGTGCTTTGAGTTCCCTGTAGATGGGGAGTTATACCCAACCAGCTCTTAGAGTATCAGGGCCCTCAGAGAGGTTAGCAGTACCCTCACTCAAACTGGCAGGCTTCTCATCACTACTGCTTTTCCCTGTGGGTACCTGTCCTTACAGCTGAATACACTTCCCTGAGCTGTTTAGATGTGAGCAGCTGACCAGCAGGCCCTTTGTCCTCTCCTTCAGTTCTGCAACTCTCAGAGCACAGGCCAGTTCACTGCTGATGTGCCTTTTCTGGTCTAGAGTTGACTGGACATGACAAGTGGATGTGAGCAGCAGGGAGAAGGAGAAACTGAAAATAACTATTAGGTTTATGGTTTAGAGCTACTGATGGAAATGGTGCTTGTAGTACTATGATAAGGAACAAGGAAATAGGTTTGGTTGAAAAAAATATTAATAATAAAGTTGATTTTTTTTAGATATGAACTTACTCTGCCTTCAGATCAGCCTTCAGGTGGAGAAGCACAGAGGCCACTGGAAAGAATATCTGTGGGTCAGATAAGTAGGAGGTTGGCTGCTCAAAGGGACAATCTGTACCTTAAAGTCACTTTTAGGAAAAAATGAACATATTCTTCGATTACGTGAAATCAGCCATGGGTTAACTGGAATGTGTGGGCATCCCTTTTATAAGAATTTCCTGACTCCCAGATGTTTCTTTAACTGGCAAAAATTGATACCTGCACTGTTTCTTTTTTTTTTTCTTTTACTATGGAAAAATTAAAACATATACAAAAGAGAGAGAATAATGTAAAGAACTACCACTTACTACTGCCTCACTTTACCAATTTTCAACTCATGTCCAAATTTGCTATATTTAAACCAGTCCCACCCATTTCTTCTCTTCTGCGGGACTATTCTGAAGCAAATCTCAGATATTATATTGCTAAATCCATAAATATTGTGGCATGTATCTCTAAAAGATAAAATATTATTTTAAAAACATAAGCACAATATGATTATTCCATTTATTTATTTATTTATTTTTTTGATTATTCCATTTAAAAATTAACAATAATTCCTTAATAATATTAAACATCCAGGCAATATTTAAATTTCCTTCTCATAATTTTTCAAGATGATGATTTATTGAGATTAGTATGGAAATAAGGCTTCTACATTGTAACCTGATATGTTTATGAAAGTTTTTTTTCTTAAGATATAGGTTTCCCTTCCCCGTTCTCTTTTTTTCTTCTCAATAAGTTTGTTGAAGAATCCAAGACAAAGTCAGATTTTAAATTTCAGCACTGAATACATTTGGTTATCAAAAACTACTGGTGCTGTTGAATAAGCCAGAATTTCAAAAAGTGAAAGTCAAAGAAATCCATTCCTAAACTCAGCAGCACAATCTCACTTTATAATCTTGTGGCTAGAGGGAGGTGCCAGCAGCATGGGGGAGTTTCCAAATGCAAAACAGTATAGATGGACTAGGGTGGGTCCTTCCATAGCAGCTTCCCTAATTTCCCTTAACAGCTTTCACTCAAATCAAGGTTAAATACAACCTGCTATGTTAATATTGGGGCTTCCCAGGTGAGATGCCTCAGTGGTAAAGAATCTGCATGCAATGCAAGAAATGCAGGAGACATTGGTTCCATCTTTGGGCCTGAAGACCCCCTGGAGGAGGAAATGGCAACCCATGCCAGTATTCTTGCCTGGAGAATTCCATGGACAAAGGAGCCTGGTGGGCTACAGTCCATGGAGTCACAGAGAGTCAGACACGACTTAGTGCTGAACATGCATGCACGCATATTAATATGAATTAAACTTTAGAGCTAGTTATCCTAAGCACCATCAGCATATACTTATTAAGATTCTACTACTTTTGGATACTCAGGTTTGTCACTGTACTTGATTACCATAGAGGTTTTTAGTTGTGAAGTTTTAAGAGTGATTTCTCTGAAAATCTTATTTCCTTACCTCAAGAAAGACTGAGTAAGTATATATTTTGGTGTGTGTTGGTGTGTTAACAAAAAAAATGTCAATAATTTTTTAAAATCAATTTTATGCTCATGTCTTTATCATTCACCTTTATCTTTAGGTTGGGCTTCTCCGGTGGCTCTGCTGGTAAAGAATCCGCCTGCCATGCGGGAGACCTGGGTTTGATCTCTGGGTTGGGAAGATTCACTGGAGAAGGGAATGGCTACCACTCCAGTATTCTGGCCTGGAAAATTCCATGCACTGTATAGTCCATGAGGTCACAGAGTCGGACACGACTGAGAGACTTTCACTTTCACTTTATCTTTAGGTTAGGAGTCATGGACCTTAGAATTTTATGTTCTCTGTAGAATTTTCTAAGCATTCCTCTGGTTGAAAAAAATGAAAAAGTGTTAGTTGCTCAGTTGTGTCCAAAATTTTGTGACCTCATGGACTGTAGCCTGCCAGGCTCCTCTGTCCAAGAAATTGTCCAGGCAAGAATATTAGAGTGGGTAACCATTCCCTTCTCCAGGGATCGTCCCAACCCAGGGATCAAACCCTGGTCTCCCACACTGCAGGCAGATTCTTTACCATCTGAACCACCTTCACCTTTAACTTTTAAGGGGGGGGTCATAGCTTTGGGGGAATTTTATATTCTCTGTAGAATTGTCTACCATTCCTCTGGTTAAAAACAGGCAAATCTGAAACTTACAGATCAGAGGTGATTACTGATTGGGATATGGGCTCTTGAATGTGTTGGGATCTGTAGGAACCTGAGAATCAGAACATTGCAGTGAACTCTCTGGGGCATTAAAGAGTAACGGAAGGATGATGCAAAAGTGGGCAATGCTGGCATTAGTCTTAGGATGGTCTTTGAGAACTTCTTGGGACCTTCCTTCTTCAGCAGCTAGAACAGTATTGTTCTCATTATACAGATGAAGAATGAAATCCTAGAGAGCTTCAGAGAGCTCCAGTGACCCAGCCTGTGTCACACAGCTCAGAAATGGCAGTGGAGAGCAAATGGATGTGGGTATATTGGTACACTGCTCTCATCACCATCTCACTTTGCCACCCATAAAATACCATGCTCCGGAACAGGGAACATGGGCTTCCTTAGCTCTCTCCATAGATTTTTCAGCTCCTGGAAGGTTGAGTACATGCAACATTTCAGCAGGACTTATTCTTCTATCTTCTGCCCTCATTTCAAGCCCAGCAAGAGAGACAGCACTGGATAGTGGTTGAGAACTCAGCAACTAGAATTAGACAGTCCTGGCTTTTCTGCCTTTTACCAATTTTATGCCCTTGGGCAAGTTACTTAATGTCTCTAACCCTCAGTTTCCTTATCTGAAAAGTGGGGGAAATAATAATAACCACTTGATTTTGTTGTCAGGATTAAGTGTATGATAATCCCTGTAAAGCACATAGCATGGAGCTGGACATAGTGATGCCCAGAAACATTGTCTGCTGTGGTTGTCATCAGCCTTTGTTTTTTTTTTTTTTTTACCTTCTACCTCTGCCTCCAAGAGGTTTGAAGTTATGGGGGGATCACACTCCTGGGTCTCTTGCACCAACCTCTCTGCCCAATCCAGGCTCTTACTCCCTAAACCCTTTTCTTCCTTTTCAACCAATCGAAATTTATCCTTACATACCTTTCACTTAGAGGAAATAGGATTCTGATCTACAGGTTGGATCTAGCCTAAGAAGTACTTTCTTTAGCTGGTATAGTGTTTAATTTTTTGGAAAAAATCATTAGTTACTGCAGTTACTGAGTTTTAACAATTAGGAAATTTCACATACAAGTTAGAAATAGTATGTGTCTTTGGGCCTACTCTGCCTAATGGCAGCGACCAACTGTTCTCTTCAGACAGGTAGGTGCTACCCAAGTTTGCCACAATCTCTACTCATCCCTAGAGTCTTATACCTAGCCTGCCTTGTTATTTGCATTCCTACCTAATTCCTATAGTCATTTACTACCTTACTCAAAGGAAGTAATTGGTAGAGTGAATTAATGAAATATACAACTTTCCCATGTTCCCTATATATTAAAAGTCAGTATACATGAACTGCATTTTTCGTGGAGAATTAAGATGATAAATATTTCAAGCTAATATACCACCAGTTTAAACTTTATCACTGTATTTTCTTATATCAGTATTTGAGTGATATAAATCTTTTTCTAACTTTGACTTTTTCTATTTAGATTGTTATGGAGATAATGAAAATGCTAATGCTGATATTTAAGGTTTGAAGTTACTCATTGTAATACTTGTCAGGTTGATTCAGCCACTCATTGATGTTTAGGCTGGAAACTTCAAGATCATGTGTCAAATGTAGAAAAGACATCAATTACCAGGTCTAAAAGAAGAGGTGTATCTTTTAATATTTTAGCTTTCAGAGAGTGGAATTATCTTAGAGCATATAAGTTTATTGTTCCACTTTTCCTTTTTCAAACCTGGTAGAAGTTTTCTGGGACATAGTCTGCATGTAATATATACTACCTGTGTTTGTTTGTTTTTGAGTACTGTTACAGATGCCAAGTCTTACTCAAAGGGAACAAAATTTATTGGTCGGTTTCTCTAGGGTCTGACATAGGCCTTTAGGAGAGATCTGAAGGGAAACCCTTAAGTACCTAGGAAATGCCAGGCCCTCTTGAGTTGTCACAGAAGTCCTGGAAGTAGGAATGGTCCCTGTTTAGTAAGGAAGTACTGGGGAGTCTCAATCTGCCAGGATCTATTTCCCAGCTCCTCCACTGACTTGCTCTGTACTTTGGGCAAGCAACATAACTTTCCTAAGTCTCAGTTTTGTATCTATAAACTGCTTTGTTGTATTATATGAGGTAATGTGTGTTAGTGCAGTTGGTGCCATTCCTGGCACAAAATAAGCCCTCAGTAAATGTTAACTGTTGCTGTTATTTAGGGTAGGGCTTCGAAACTGTTCCATTTTGGACAGTTTCCTGCTCTATTTTTCCTCCAGGTGGGCTGTGCTTGGCCTCTCAAAGGCGGAGGAGGATACTTCCTGTGTCAGATGACCTCCCTGCTGCACAGACCATTTGAGGAAATTGCTTGGAACTAGAGATTTTGCCACTCTCGCTCCATCTCTGGTCCCTCCTTTCTCATCCTGACCCTCTGCATAGCTTGACTTCCAGTCTATTGACGGCTTCCTTGCTTAAAATGAAATTAATTTCTCCCTCTGGCATCATTCTCCTAGGCTACCTGCCTGCTATTTCCCCATAAAGTTCAAATAATTTCAGTGTTTAAGGGAGCCTAAGGTGAGAAGCATGGAAAGATATGGGAACTGATAGTTCTCAGCCCAGCCAGCAGTTTTAATTAGAGCGACTGTGTAGTGTGCAGTTAATTAAATGGGAGTTATTTTTAGATGTGTGTGTTCATTAGTTCTTCTGAGCACCTCTTCCTTCAGATTTGTAAAAAATAGGTTAATTTATGGCCTGGTTAGAAGTCATTAACTCTTTATCTTTACCTTGTTCAGCAAAATCACTCATGGGGCTTCTGTGTTGCTAGAAAATCTGAGTGAAGGCAGGATGGACACTGCACTTGGAAAGCAAAGCTGCCTTTTTCCTCTAGTATATTCTCTCCAGTGAAACCTTCCAAAGACAGAGCTCTGGGCTATGGAGATTTGCTCCAAACACTCCTGTATTACGTGCTTTGGCACTTCATCATAGAATCCAGCTCTCAGAGCGACAGAGCCATTGGAAGAGCACAAGGCTCTATTCTTTGTCCTGGGATGATTCACCCTTCAGTCCACCCTGAAGGGCTGTCTCTAATGTCTTGTTATAGATTGCATCATGTTGAATTTAAAAAACACTCTTACAAAATTTGAAGCAAGATTATACAAAGTAAACATAGGTATGTGATTGTGTGTGTGTGTGTGTGTGAGCCATATATGTACTTTAAAAATAGATGAATCTTCAAACAAAGATCATCCTGTATAGTTCCATTTATATAATACTCTCAAACTGACAACACTATAGAAATAGACACAAGATCAGTGGTTGCCAGGTATTAGGAACAGGGTGACTATAAAGAGAACACTTTGTGGTGATGGATCATTTCCAGATCTTGATTGTGGTGCTAGTTATCCAAATTTTTTATTGCTGTTTAGTTGCTAAGTCATGTCTGACTCTTTGTGACACCATGGACCGTAACCCCACCAGGCTCCTCTGTCCATGGGATTCTCCAGGCAAGAACACTGGAGTGGGTTGCTGTTTCCTTCTCCAGGAGATCTTCCTGACCCAAGGATCGAACCCTTGTCTCCTGAGTCTCCTGCATTGCAGGTTGATTCTTTACCACTGAGCCACCTGGGGAAATAAATTTTTACATGTGACAAAGATTCATAGAACTAAACACACACACACCAAGAAAAAATAGAAAAATTATCCCAGAAAGAAGATTATGTATTATAACATGTAGTAAGTCAAATATATGTAAATACATAAAATAAAATAGAAAACAAAATATGTATTGCTAAGATTTGGGTCGAACTTATTATTAATGGCTGTCGCTGGATTGGCAAATTATTATTGTTATTTAATCAAGTCCTATTTACATGCAATGTCAGTTGAAAAAGGTTTATTGAAATCTTCTGCTTTGATATGGTGTTTAGTGTTTATTAATGAATAATAATGCTGTTGAATTCCCTACAACTATGTTATGATTTTAGTACCTTGCATTTTGCTTCAGGCTTTGTCAATAATTTCATGTGGTTCTTTCTATGATCAAGGCATTAAAAATCTTAACAGAGGGGTTTTTTTTTGCATTAGAACAGGACAGTGCTTTAATGCATGAGTTTATAAGTGCTCATTATTGTTGTGGACATTAGCTTCTGTGTGGTCAGTCATCAATAACGCAGAATTTATGGGAAATCACTTTTTTCTCTTTTCCCTTTATCACCATCATCCCATTCAATATGACTATTGACTCTGATTTCAGAAGTGTGGGGGTAACTAAGAAGACCACCTTTCTCTTAGTTTCTGAGGCTTGATTTTTCTTGGAAACATTAACTTCTTATAGACTGTTAGTCTTGATAGGTCATAAGGAGCTTATTTTGTAGGATCCCTCCTTTTGTGTATATTGTCTCCCTTTTAATTATCCTTTGCACAAATTTCCCAGTGCCTTCATAGGGCTGAGGTCCTGTTTCTTATAGTGGAAAGTGATCTGATAAGTAACATGACAACATGTTAAGTCATCTAAGGGCATTTTCATCTTAAGTGAGATCACCAGAAAAAATAAAGGTAATCTATTGTGGTAATTTATTTAAGCAGTTCTTATGTCTAAAACACCAGTACTTAAAAATATCTAGGAAAAATCTAAATAATAGCTCACTGGTACTGGAAGGAAATTAACCTAAAGGAATGAATTTCTAAACTATAGTAGAATTTTAGTCACTATGGTACCTGGGAAGGAAAGAAACTTTCAAGGGATATATGCAAGTTGGCTTTTTTATACTGTTCGAGTTATGACAATTAAGTCATCATTCAACTCAAGTATGAAGGTTTCCTTACCTCTGTATGTTCAACTTATTGAAATTTTTTGAAATCAAATAGAATTTGGGGGATCTGTGGATCTTGGCATCTCTACCAGATTTTAAGTTCTTTGATAGCAAGGCCATGTCTTTTATAGCTTTGTATCTTAGAACTATTTAGTAGATACTTAATTACTGAATATATTTAATAGTAGATATTTAATAAAGATGAGTATGTTTAATGAGTATATTGATGTCATCAAAAATTTAGTTGCAAATACACTCCTGCACAGGTGAGGACAATCACTTATTTTTTAAAAGATTTTTTTTTTAATGTAGACCCTTTTTTTAAAAGTTTTCATTTATTTTTATTAGTTGGAAGCTAATTACTTTACAATTAAAATGTAGACCTTTTTTTAAGGGGCTTCCCAGCTGGCTCAGTGGTAAAGCGTCCACCTGCCAAGCAAGAGACCTAGGTTCAATTGCTGGGTCGAGAAGATCTCCTGGAGAAGGAAATGGCACCCCACTCCAGTACTCTAGCCTGGGAAATCCCATGGACAGAGGAGCCTAGTGGGCTACAGTCCATGGAGTCACAAACACTTGGACACAACTAAGCAACTAAACAGCAGCAGCAATGGAGAAAAATAATGTTACAGAGGAGATTCACCTGGAAACACTACTGGATCTCAAACCGTTGGCAGTAACAAATGTTTAGGAGAAAATTAGTAATTGTGTAATCTGCAGTTACACAGAGTTGGCCCTGGCTTCAGACAGAATAGTCAGGTGCTCTGGAGCCCAGGTGAGAGGAGAATAACCTCGTTTAGTGATATCAGTTGGTAAACATCCATTGGCGCTCTACCAGGGTGATGTGTATTGACCAGATGGTTAAGTGCAAGAACAAAACCAAAGGCTGAGAAGTTTATTTTTGATAAATTGCTCATTGCCACCTCTTTGATACTAAAATGAGTATCAAATGAATATGAAAATGGGTACCATAGACATTCAGTTTCTATATTAGATAAAGAAAAAAAAAGCAATCCATTGCTCTTCCATTTAGACCAATCTAAATTGATTATCCTCCTCATCTTCCATTTACTCCACTACCTGTCTCTCTTAAACCATAATTTCAGGAGTAAAAGTATTTATACATTTTTGCTGGGATCAGGGATTTTAATATGCTGAGCAACATATCATTCAAGGAGCTGACCTGCAGTTTTCTGATTGATAATGGAAATGTTAATGTATTGTTAGGCTTCTTATTTTTGGCCTAAAGTGAGCTAATAACTAGAATCATTATGTTGTGCCTGTAAAGTGTGTAGGCAAAAGGGAAGGTGCAGAAGTTGAAGTCTATTTTTCAAGTTAATTATAATATTGGAAAAATGAATTAGCCAGAAGGAAAAATCCAATTTCACACCCTTTTGCTGGTTAAAGGGCGGGGGAGGGGGTGGAATAACCACTTTCTAAATCTGTAATGGTATTCTTTGGATAAGTTTGTTGCAAAAAGTTTTCCCATTAATCTATGTCTTGTAGTTATTAGTACCACACTTGTTACTGTGGAACCTAAGATTGCATTGAATGAAACACACCATTGCTCCAGATTTGTTGTCAGTCTCTCTGCTCTGATGCTTTCATGTTGCCATGACATTCCAAAGAGTAGTTCCTCAGTCACCTTGAGTCACCTACTAGCTCTGTGCCTGCAAGGCTCATACTCAGTCTGAAGGAAAGTGAGAGAAAAGATGAAAAAGAAATGCCAGGAGTGATGCCTGGCAAGTTTCCAGTTGCTTCTCTACTCTTGGGGGCAGTTCTGTGACTTGCATTCTTAAGGGGATGGGTATCCCATCCAGTGGGAGGGATCAGTGTTTGAAGGATACAGAAATCTGAGGCATTACAGTGGCTTGTCGCCTCCTAAGGGCCATGGTACACAGATCAGCAGTATATCAGTGGCATTAAGATGTTGAGGAGATGCAGTTAGGAAAAAAACTAAGAAGATCGATTAGAGGGGATATAATGGAAAAAAAAGATTAAGACACATGGCTTTGTGGGGAAGAAATTGGGTCCTTTTGCCTTTTTTCTCAAACTTTCCAAAGCACTTGATTTGATCAAGTGACTCTGGATACCCATATGCTGGTTCATGGTGTCTAAGTCCCACAGGTGCCCCAAGTTTGCCTCGATGTGGGCAGAGGGAGAGGCCTAATCCCCAAAGCACTGGTCCTTACATATTATTCTCTGAAAAACCAGTCAAATACTAGTTGCAGAGTTATGTGCTACTATGTAGAATGGCATGTATAGAGTTAATTGTGATGAGCAACTCCGAAAGACTTGAAAATCTTGGGAGCATTTTTATGCTGGCTGGTTGTACCGTGTTTAGACGAGAGGACTAAGGTTTTTCTTTTTCACCAGAACAATTTAAACTTAAACTCTTTGTAAACGTCAGCATTCTAAATAACCATCCCTCTTCTCTAGTATGTACCTATGGTTGGGGGTGGAGAGGTGGGAAATGGCGAAGGAAACACACTAGCTGCTCTTTCCTTGGTCCCACCTTCTCCCTCTGTAAGTACAAAGAGTCTCAGTGAAAACTAAGTGCCCCGGAAGACCGAGGACATTTTCCTAATCTGGCTCCTTTGGTTGCATCATCTCTGGTTCTCTGTTTCTGGGGTAAAACTGCAGCTGTGCAGTGTAGACCTTGAAAGCTGAAGGTCCAGTTAACAGAGTCTTGGGCTGACATGTTCACATCCAGAAACCTCTTTGGATACAGCCTACCTGGAAGTTTTTTGAAAGCTCTCACCTCTGAGGCTGAGCTCTGTCAGTCAGGAAATAACAAAAAAAGCAATCAGTAAAATTTGAAAATGACATTAGAATCTAATGATCGTTCTTCTTTGCCATATATTTTTGCAGAGTGAATCATTCTACAGAATGAGAGAGTGGTCAAGCAGATATTTATCAAGTGCCAGACACTGCTGCCAACATTGCCAGGAAGTAAAAAGCAGTCTGAGTGTGACGAAGATAAGGAAGTATAAACCCAGCTTCGATAAAAAGGCAGAATTTGAGCATGTCATAAGAGCACACAAGAATGGATGATCAAAGAAGAATAGATTACACCTGACTGGAAGGGCTAGGAGAAGCTTCCTGCAGAAGTGACATGTGAGGTAGGCCTGCAAACAAGCAAAGTGTTTGAAGGCAAGATGGTGGGAAGCATGTTGCAGGGGGAGGGTGGAGGTGAGCAGAAGCTTGTCACTGGGAAAACACCAGGTGTGTTAAGGGAACAAGCAGCTGCTTCTTGGACTAGAAAGTTAGATGTGACATTTGAGAGCACAGTGTCCTCTGCGGAGGGCAGAGCTACCTTGTAAATGTGGAGGAAGGAGGAGCAGAGCTAGCAGGGGCTTCAAGCTTAGACTGCTCTTTAGAAGGCCTGGCGTGGAATTCAAGGTCAGAACAGCTTACTCTGCAGCAACACCACATGCATCTCAATTCTGCAGGGTTGTGTGAGTGCACCCCCTTGATTGCAGGCCCAGACATCTTGGTATCTGTGTGAGAGACCCAACACTAAATGGCCATGGGGGAGAGTTTCAGAGAGACAGGCTCTTTTCTCCGTACCACTCAGAATTCAGAGTCTCTCCAAATCCAAGATGAAGTCCTAGAGGAAATGTGTGATGCAGGTTGAATGGAGGCCCCTGATTATGCTAAGGCAGTAGGACTCCTCCCCTGGTTTTCTTGGCTACCGTAATCAAGTCCTGACCTCTCTGGACTTCCTTTTCCTGGCCTCATGGATGGTGCTATTGCCTTCTCTATGTCAAGATCCAGTTAGGATCTAAGAGGAATATTTATGAAGGCACTTTGAAAATTTTTATTTCTAATGTAGTATGAACTGGTAGTTTTGATTAATAAATTAACATTTTTTTCATGAGCTATCTGCTCCATTGGCCTGAGCAAATACAGAATCTGAGACTTTGGGAGTCATTTTAAACTCATAGATCAATTGAATGTAAACATTAGAAGGGACTTTAGTACTATCTAGTTCTCCTCATCTGCTGAAAGGCAGACCATCATAGAGATTAAGAGTACAGATGCTGGAAACAGATTGAACATGTCCAAATCTCATCTCTGCTTCTCAGTTACCTGATTTTGAGCAAGATTATTTTAACCACCCCATGCCTCAGTTTCCTCATCTGTAAAGTGGTGATGAAAAAACGTTCCCTATCTCATAGAGTTGTGAGGAGTTGGTGCATGTGTGAAGTGCCCTGAGGGTCTGCACACAGTCGATGCTGTGTGCACTGGTACAGTTATTTCAATGGGCTCGCTTTTGCAGATTAGGATACTGAGGTCTGGAGACGTGAAATAACTTACTCCAGGCATTCATTTGCTCTGCAGCTGAGCCAGGACTAGAACATGTTTACTGTCCTCTGTTTATTCAGTCAGCAGGATTTGCTTCTGATGAACATTTTTAAAATCTCTCAGGTATCAGGTGGGAGAAAGTCAGATATCTTCAGGGAGAAGGAAGAGCCTCTTAGAAAGAACTGTGGAAAATGTGTCCTTACATGTAGATTAAACTGGATAAATTCTCTGAGAGCTATTCACAACAAATATACCCCCATGGCTGCCTTTTCTCATTCTCTTGAGGCATTTACATCACACTTGCTGGACTGGGTCTTTTGGCATACTTGATGAAAATCATGCAAAGTTCTCCCTTGGCTGCAGGAAGAAATAAATTGTAACCTGTCGCCTTGAGAGCAGAGTTTACATTTCTCCATACTTGTATTCCAGCACAGCATCTAGGGTACTCGCTAGCCATCCACTAAATTGACAGGGAACAAAATATTGTTTAGCTTTTGACAGTGGATAAAAGTTCTGCTTATGCAGCCTCACTGTTGTCTACTAGAGACATTTGTTTTCTGTTGTTTCTACCCAGGTCAGGGATTCACACACGAAGCAATGAGGGGCTTGCTCCTTCCTTTTCCTTCGGAGGAGCCTCCAGACTTTTCAGACCTCAGTTTATGTACCCATGAATCCACGAAAGGGGAATCATAACCAGGAAAATGTCTTGCACATAATGAGCATCGATCTGCAACATGCTTAACCAGCTGAGGGGAGAGATGTTAGGAGGCTGGGGGATGCTAGGAAATAATAAAAGGGCAGGGAAGCATCCCCTGGCAGCCTGCACGTGGGAGCCTGGCTGGACAAGGAGGTCAGCCCCAGAGAGGGTGTGATAACAGTGCACACCTAGAAAGGGGCCCAGTGGGGCCTTCCATCCTCTTCTGTTCCTTGGAGGCTCAGGAAAGACAGGTGGCCCAGGGCTCCAGGACCTGGGAGAGGTGAATCCCTGTCCTGCCTGTCTGTGCCAAGGAACAGTATGTAGCACTCTAGTATGTAGGTGAGGCCAGCTCCTAGACAGTCAGCATCCCACTCACATTTGTGGACCACTTAGGATTCCGTTCCGGGCACTTGTGTTCCAGGCACTGTGTCTAAGTTCTTTATATGCATTATATTATTCAAATATTATCAAAACTCTATGTGGTATGTATGGATTATTATATTATTCCCACTTTGCAGAAAAGTAAATTGAAGCTTGCTGTGTTTAGTCACCCAGTCATGTCCGACTCCTTGAGACTCCATAGACTGTAGCCCTCCAGGCTCCTCTGCCCATGGGGATTCCCTAGGCAAGAATACTGGAGTGGGTTGCTATGCCCTCGTCCAGGGGATCTTCCCAACCCAGGGATCGAACCCAGATCTCCCACATTGCAGGTGGATTTTTTTACTGTCTGAGCCACCAGGGAACCCAAATTGAGGCTTAGAAAGGCTAAATTATTTGTCCGAGGTCACAGCTCATAAAAGGCATATAGTTGGGGCCTGAACCTGTCTCTCTGGCACTTGGGCCCATGCACTTCACCACTAGACTAAACAGTCACCCAACAGTGCAAGCTTCCTGGGAAAGGGATTATGTCTACTTGTATGTCTTGGCAATCTCTGTATGTCTCTGATCAATCTAAGATCAGAGAGGTGAAAGACCACCTAAGTGCTGGCAGAGAGCTGAGGATTTGGAACTTGTGGATAGAGCTTCTCTGGTTATAGAGGATGATCGTGAAGGGCAAGATATTTTCCTCCTTAATAGCAGGAAACTGGAGTTGACTTGTAGTTAAATAAAATAGGAAGCGTGCTATTCTTAAGGGCCCATAGAATCCATACAAACTAGAAGGCTTTGTCAAAATGAAGTGAGAACCAGAGCAGAGAACAGGAAGATGAAAGTGTGTCTAGAAATCATAAGCATTTATGAACAAGTGCGAAACCTTTTGCCGAGCGGAAAGGTGGTGGTACATTTTAGAGGTACAAGGAGTGAAATCCTGAGAAGGGAAATCTACCTCAGTACCCCTCCAGGTGGGGCCACAGCTGGAGAGCGTATTTATCACCTGGCATCTTATTAGAAATGCAGATCTGGGGGCCTACTGAATCAGTTTCTCAAGAAGTGAGATCCAGAAATCTGTGCTTCTTATGCATATTACAATTTTTTTTTCCCATTTATTTTTATTAGTTGGAGGCTAATTACTTTACAATATTGTAGTGGTTTTGTCATACATTGACACGAATCAGCCATGGATTTACATGTATTCCCCATCCCGATCCCCGCTCCCACCTCCCTCTCTACCCGATCCCTCTGGGTATTCCCAGTGCACCAGGCCCGAACACTTGTCTCATGCATCCCACCTGGGCTGGTGATCTGTTTCACCATAGATAATATATATGTTTCGATGCTGTTCTCTCGAAACATCCCACCCTCGCCTTCTCCCACAGAGTCCAAAAGTCTGTTCTGTACATCTGTGTCTCTTTTTCTGTTTTGCATATAGGGTTATCATTACCATCTTTCTAAATTCCATATATATGTGTAAGTATGCTGTAATGTTCTTTATCTTTCTGGCTTACTTCACTTTGTATAATGGGCTCCAGTTTCATCCATCTCATTAGAACTGATTCAAATGAATTCTTTTTAATGGCTGAGTAATATTCCATGGTGTATATGTACCACAGCTTCCTTATCCATTCGTCTGCTGATGGGCATCTAGGTTGCTTCCCTGTCCTGGCTATTATAAACAGTGCTGCAATGAACGTTGGGGTGCACGTGTCTCTTTCAGATCTGGTTTCCTCGGTGTGTATGCCCCGAAGTGGGATTACTGGGTCATATGGCAGTTCTATTTCCAGTTTTTTTAAGAAATCTCCACACTGTTCTCCATAGCGGCTATACTAGAGAAAAGGGAACCCTCTTACACTGTTGGTGGGAATGCAAACTAGTGCATATTACAATTTGAGTAGCACTGTGTTACAGTCTTTTCCCCAGATTCCATCTCATGTCAGCCCTGGCAGTGCTCCAAGCTTTAGGACAGCACATCACCCTGAGATGCCAGGCAGTCAGTGCTGAACCTCCGAGCACTCATCACTCATCTGGCACTGAGGGTGATGCCCTGGACCATGGAACTTTCCTACCACTCTCTGTTACTACTCAACAACTGCTAGAGACATTTCTGCAGCAGGTTCTGTAGGAGACATCCTTACATCCCACATCTGAAGATACCAATAAGAGGAGATGACAAGTCACATCTATTTCTGGCACACTGAGGAAGCACTGATTGTGACTGTGAACAATCCTCTGTGTTTAACCTTTTAGTAACACTTTCTCTACAAAGTGGGAAAGAGAGACGCCCACTATAAGACAGAGAACCCAAGGGCTCTGTATTTCAAGAAAAAATAAAAGAGCTTTTAAAAATATTGCCTAAAGAGGGAGAATGTTCACATCTATTTTGGAATGGGTGAAAGTGAGTGATTTGTTGTGTTACTGGAAGATTTGATCTAACGTGTCCCAGGTGCTTTCAATTTCTCACTGGCCCATAGAAAACTCAAAGGGTTACCTGGTAGCATCTCAGAAGGTGATACTGCTACATATCTCCCTCATCAAAACTCAAAATGCCTGAAATGTCATCACTAGACATGCCTTGTTTATGGCTAAATATTCCACCCAGGTATCTTTCTTAACAGATCTGGGGAAAATATGGCCTACTGATGTTAAAACCCCCATGTGAGTTGGGATTCCGGGGATCTGAGACATCTGGGGATGATGCAGAAGGAATGAGAAAGGAGAGAAATGATGCAGAAAGGGAAAGAGTAACTTTCCTAAAGTTTATCTTGTGTGAAGCCATCATTCTCCCTAACATTTCTTTGAGCTAACCCGCTAACCTGCCTAGAGCCAGCTTTAGGAGTTCCCAGTTTAGGATGCATTAAATGCTCCTGGTCCTTTCGGCTTTGGTCTGTAACTGAGGAAAGGGCATCTTCCTTACCAGTGAGGGGCACTGCTGTAAGCTCAGGCAGTGCTGTCAGTGTGGGCAGGGCTGGATATTCCCCTCCCTTCTTTCATCTGGTTACAGGCTTGCAGGTCACATGCCTGGTCCTGATGCATGCTTCCTTAGGTTTTCTATCTCCTTTACCAAATATTATCTCTACTGCCGACCATGCCACATGCAGAACTATGTTCTATGGGTCTTGAGGACTTCAGGAGTCCCTTCTAAAATAAAATATCCTTAGGTGTGGTTATACTTTGTTTTACTTTCTGTTATCCCCTTAACCATCAATTAATAATAGCAGATTTCAGTTATGCTCTTTGACAATAAGGAGATTATTTGGGGAGATTGTGATATAATACCAAAGTGTTTCACTCTCCAGAATGACAGGACTTTGTAGAGATGTAGAAAGGACAAGAGAAAATAAAGTGAAAAAAATAGAACTTGCCAAGATAAATACGGCAACTATGATGATAAACTGTCTCATGTAAAACAGTAGTGTTGTAAGAGACTCAAGTAATTGTAAATGATGGTGATTTAAGGCTTTTGGTTTTTAAAAGTTGCTATTTAATAAGATTTGATATTTAGATGCATTTTCTATGGCTTAATTATATAATTATGTGTATGATATGTTATATACAATATATATAATATTTTTAATGTATTTATTTAGTTGTAGCAGGGGATAAAATATGGAGGAATTCCTGAAGGAACTAAGTTTTAATCCAGTGTTTCAAAGAAGCAGGAACGGAAGAGAGAAAGGGAAAAGCGTAAAAGGATGGCGTAAGCCCAGGGAGGGTAGAGTAGCCCACGAGAGGCTACAGGCTGCTTGACTAAGGTAGAGTGGCCAAGGGGAGGAGGTCAAACGGAGGGGTCAGCTGATGAAGCAACCAGGGTGGCACCCGCGGGAGATGGTTCTGGAGGTTCCTAGGGAGCTCCTGAGCAGGATGACTCAATATGAAGAGTGTGAAGGAGGGGCTGGAGAGGCAGTTAGTCCAGTGCTGACAGAAGAGACAGAGAACTACAGGGTATGAAGCAGCTGGTTACTGTCAGATCATAGGAAGGTGAATCTGAGAAACAGACAGAAACAGTATTTCTACTTCCCTCTTAAACTGGGAGTGGGGGTGTCTACTCTCAGATCTCTTTGTGCTCTTTTATCAAGGCTAGTCCTTGGACAAAGGTGATGAGTCCTGAGGGATGGTTACCCCTGGTTAGGGCTACAGATGGGCCAAGTGACTCTTTCAGGTGATCTTAGCCTGACCCTATGAAGGGGCTCAGGCTCCCTTCTGTGATCTGTTGAGATGAACCATTAGCAGAGCCATCTTGTCCAGGGAACCAAAAGTACCTTTGCCTGTTGGTAGAACCAGAGCAAATGCACCCAGCAGGCTGGTGGCTGGCTCTGTTTTTGGAGCCCCCAAAATGATAATAATCATTTTAACAAAAATTCCAGATTGAAACAACACGCCAAAATCTCAAAGTGACTCTTCAAATAAGTGGCAAACTGTGTTAATTACTCATTTTCAAAAGATCTTCCCCCATAGCCGTGCAAATTGATTTAGAGACTGTCTTTATTTGAGAATAGAGAAGTAAAGAGAAAATTCATTTCAGTCTGACTTATTCTTAGTCAGTTTAGAGAGACAAAGTCACAATTGGTGTTTGAGGGGGAAAAATTGAGCTCCAGATGCTTCATGGAATGAGGAAAGCTTCCATTTACTTCTCAGCCTTAAAGAACACACCTTCAGGAAAATGACTGAAGCCTGGGAAACTATGAATATCAAATTAAGTAAATAAGGAAACCAGTGAACAGCTGCAATTTTCTGCCAGAGGTTTTTGTTTTGTTTTGTTTTCCTTTCCTATTTAAGAGATAGGAAACCTTTTATGCATTGGGTTTTCCAATTGATTCCAAGAGTGTATTATGCTAATAGATAGTAGCTTTACAAAATAAAAAGATGTTTGGCTTTCTATTCTGAGTTTCAGGCATGGGGGTGCATCACCACTGTTCTATCACTCTTATTCACTCTGATGAAAGAAAAGAAGATTGAGCATTAAAAGCTGAAGGTCATCCATACAGTGGTCCCAATAGCAATCTATGTACCTTTAACCCTGTGGAGGAAAAGTAATTACCCTTTGACTTCTGGTGACCTCAACTAACCTTTGTTGAAGGGCCAGAGAAAATAAAGGCTGACCATCGGCCTGCCCTCACTGCCCTGGGCTTAACCTGCTGTGTGAATGAAGAACAGCCCAACAATAGGATGAGAGGATGTTGCCATGGAAATAGCCCTGGACGAAGGAGCAAAAATCAGAAATTTATCACAATTAATTGTTTTATTAAAAACCTCCCATCTTTTGGATTATTCCCTGGAGAGTCGGGAGGATGTGCTCTCATTTAGATCTTACAAGAGGAAAATTCTGCTCGAATGAATGAAGCAACCCATATAGTAAAACCACAAGTTGTGGCTAGAACTAGACAGTTTTCTGAGAGGATCTTCATGTTCACATAATTTACACAGATGCAAATGCAAACAGTCAGGATGAGGGCCTCAAAACCTCACACTACCAGAAAAATTGGTTGGGGTGCCGATTTGGGCATCTGTCTTTGAATATGTTCAGCAGATGTTGCCTGTACTTCTATGCCTGGGCAAGGGCTGGAAGATATAGGAGATCATATTTAATACTCTATCAGTGAACAGAATTGCAATGTCTCATTTTGTCATCCTTACTTAACCTTTGTGTTAAATAGACTCTAACTTCTATGTGTTTTTAAGGTGAATTCATTTAGATTAGAAAATAGAAACTTGCCACCCAATTATGTTCAGATTAAACTAGACGAGCCCAAGACACTTTGGCTGATATGGGCTAATTGAAGGAAAAAGAAGCCAAGTGAGTCAGAGACAGTTCTTTTAAGAAGAGCCTGTGAGTTATCTCTCAGGTATTATCAGACTTATTTAGAAGCAATAATATTGATTTTTCACATTAGAATATTTTCATTTATTTTTCATTTTTATTTTATGTTAATACAAGGATTAAATTAGACTTTTAGAAAGCAAAAATGTGGAGATTTTTATTAGTTCTTTCATTTATTTTTATTAAGTAGATTAGTGCATTGTTAAGTAGATAAGAATTGGATATTACCTTTTTTATTTTCCTTTTTCTTTGTATATGCTAGAATAGCAATGTGAAACACTCATTTGTTGTATTTCCCAAATAGTGAGTTATTTATGTTAATCAGTTTTAAAAATAATTTGAGGTACTAAAACAAAGCAGGCGGTTAAGCTCAGATATTGATTTTCTTTTTAATGGGTATTTCATCAGTGAAATTCTAACCACCAATAAAGGAGAGAAAACTGTAGCAGGTGTTTACTGAAGACCCCTTTCACAATGAGATCTGCTTTTTTTTGGTTATGGCATGAGATGGCAACATGAATTTCATTTATGCATTTTAACTCCAGATATTTGTAGGAAATTAATCTCATGTTGGAGAGAAGGCTTATTCAGTTTTCATTAGAACTTGGAAAGTTATGTTTAATACACATAAACTTGTAAAACAAAAGAATGCTGTTGGCACTATGTTAACTAACAATGAAATTCAATTCTTGAGCTTCCTGTTTACTTATCTCCTGCCTGCAGTTAGTTTATCACTCATTCTGTGTGTTCCTCCTATTGTTAGGGCCAGAATTCTCCATTTGCTGACACTCCAGGTACCCGGGGCTGTTAGGCCCATCTCAAATAATATAGTAGACGTGGCTAGACTGGTTAAACAAACTCTGTGGCCTTTGGCAGACTTTTAATCTTTTTCTTTGCTATAGATAACAGTTTTTCTTAAGTGGCAGCAACACATCTGTAAAAATAAACCTGCAACACAGGCTTGCTTGTGCTTACCTTATAGTTCAGCAGCACCTTTCTTGTGATCGTGCTTCTTCATTCCCACCTCCTTTAGTTTTGGGGGGAGCCCATACCTGCTTGTAGGGCACTAAGTACGTTTCTTCTGGCTGTGGTACCTGCAGCACTGAGCTTGGTCTTCAAGGTCCTTTACTGTATTTGGACCATCTCCAGATTTTCTGTTTATTAACCCGCAGCTGGACGGCTTGACTGAGGCAGTGGAACCAAATGTGAAGATGGTAAGGAGTTTCTGTTGTTTTACCTGTTTGGGCCAATAGAACAGTGAGATAGAGAGTGATGATACAGATCAAAATGTAAACATTAAGTCTCATCTGTCCTTAGGGGAAAGCAGCAGATATTCCTCAGTCTCGGTCTCCTCCATTCAGAGTGATTATGTGTAGTTTCTGCTGATTTGGGTAATCACTTCTATATTAAAATTACTGAAAGCTATTTTACTATATATCATTTACTTGTAGAGTACATTTTTATTGCTCTAATTTTGTTTAAAGGAAAGACATCATATGTATTTATTTAATTTACATGAAAATCTTCCCAGAATAATTTTGCAAAGATCAGGGTAAATCAGATTTCTCAATGACAAGGTATTTAAATGAAGACATGAGAGTATTTATTGGTTTATAACTAATAGTGCTTCAACTTAACTGCTCTTCAATATCAGCCATAAAAATGATATTCAAGTATGAAGAGTCATTTAAAAGATGAGGACTACAGAGAATAGTCCTATGTATTTTTCTAGTTATCAACTCTTTGCTTACAATTCTTAATCCTATGTATGCACACAACTACTAAATAAATGTACAGGCTATGCAGCGTAAATGAGGGACTAAATTCAATATTCCAGAAACAAAAAGTTAAATATGCAATAAATGAAATAAAAAATTAGAAATCAAATATACATGGAAAAATTCTGAAAATTGCCATTCAATGTACTTTGAATATACACGTTTAAAAAACAACATGGAGTTTTGTTATGAGAGTTTAAGATAATTTTTAGAGAACATACATATTTTAAACAAACAGCATGACATTTTGTGTGCAGAGTTTACAATAATTTTGGGTTGAATGGATACTTTCAACTGAAGGGGGGAAAAGTCAATTTTAACAGTATATGGGTGTTAATACTACCAGCTCCAAATTAAGCATACATTAATGGCATGACATTATTCTGCTCTGTTCAGTATATAACATATCTTTCCAAGTATTATGTGCAGTGTAATGGATTGTATATAAATATAGGGGGTTGCCTAATTGTGATTTTAACACTGGATTTGAGTTAAAGGATGCAAAAAACATTGTTAAAAATTATATGGCATCAATGTTCCTTATAAAAGGACATAATTCAGCCTTTTTCAACAGACTGATAGAAATATAATGCTGTTAAGCTCTCTATAGTTTGAAGCACAATGTAGAAGGAAAGTAACTCACAAAAACATATTTTGTTCTGTTTAAATGCATCTCAAAATACAAAGATATTCCCAAGAAATGGTCATATATGCCTTTAACAAAGTCTTACACGGTTCATCCTGAGTTTGAAGCAGGGAGTAGGATTTTAATAAAGCATGTCATTTAAAACTATATATTATATCATTCTAAAGCAAATTATTAACCCAGCTGAAAGTCCCAACCACCAGAGTTCCATATACAATAGTACCACGTATCCATCTGGGAAGTCGCTGGATTCGGTGCCATCTATTTGCACCTTCACACCACAAGCACATAAGTACAGTTAATAGCTAAGCCTTGAGCAACAGTATCAGTTACCCTAAAAGTTACCTTTAAGATTAAATACCTTTAAATGCTGCAGCACCCTGGATTTCCAGTTAACCAAACTACATTTCCGGCAGAAACTCCTGGAGTGTAGAGTAGTTCTCCTCTGTAAGCCCTTCTTGCTGGTCTTCTTGGAAAGCGGTGCTGGAACATTTTTTTTTTTTTTTTAATCCTGTTGATAATTTGACTCTCTGTCAACTAGTGCTTGCCGACCCATCACTAGCCTTTCTTAGGGTGGAGTTGACTGGAAGGTTGAAGGGCTGAAGGCCATCATACATCATCTTCCCCTTCTCAGTGTACCTTAGTATGAACAAGGCATCGGGACTATGAGGAAAGGAGGGAGAGCTGAGCTATCATATAGTCCACAGATTGCAGGCTTTCCCTCTGTCCTGCAGTGCTGGAGAAGGGGATTATTGCTGCAGGAAAAAAAAAAAAAAAATCTGGCCACACTGTAGAAATAATCACCGCAGTTCAGATCTCCCCCCACCTCCCTCTGTTCTCTCTCTCTCTCTTTCTGTCTCTCCCTCTCTCTCTTTCTGGCTCTCTGTGCGAGGCCCCAGCTGATTCAGGCTGCATCCATCCATACATAAATCATTCCCCTTATTCTATTGGTTACATGGTACATGGCAAGTATTGATTTTTTCCGTTGCCTCATTGCTGGAGAACACTTGGTTTTTGTGAGACAGAAAAAGAAAAAGAATAATAATAAAAAAAAAGACAGACCAAACCAAATAAAACAAAATCCTCACCAGAGTTCAGTCTAGATAAAAAATTATCAGGCAGGTTTGTACCATCCTAACAATAAATGTGTTCCAAAAAGAGCATACTTTGGGGAAGGCCCTTTCCTATCTGTTTGCATGTTCTTCCAGTATACTCTGTCTCAAAATAAAAAAAAAGAATTGTCCCTGGTTGTGAAGAGCTCTGGGTGCAGGAATTAGGAGCGGCATACAGAAAGGGAGACGCTCTCTCATTGTGCAGGGCAAGAAGACATCTAATGAATCACTGTTAAACCAGGAAAAAAAGAAAGTTTAGTTAAAATACAACTTGTTCTAACAACAAGAATAAGGAGACAAGAATAATGCCTCATGGCCAAGTGATATGTATGGGATAGGAAGATGTTTTTCAAGGTTTATTTTGTGTGGTAATAAAATGAGTAAGAGTGCCTTGTTTGTGTGAAGTATAAATATAGAATGTGCCTCAGTGTCAAAATACTGTGTCTTTTCATACTCAGAGACAGGACAGAGCCAAAAAAGTGAATTGGTCTTAGTTTAGGATTCTGACATTTGAGTAACAGAGACAGAGTGTTCTTCAGAACCTAAGTTAAAACACCCAAGAGTCTTAATATGTGACTTGTCACAAAAACCAATTTGTTTTAAAGTGATAGTGACTCTTGGACTCAGTCCAAAGGGCTTTTATTTCTGAAATATCAAAATGACTTCTTTATGAGGTTATCTGATCCAAAGGATCATTCCAACAAACAGGAGATTGTTTCAATGAGGAAATCATTATCAGAAGGTTACAGAGAAAGTATAAGGTGTGAAAAGACTGTAAAAAGCCCAATTTCAATGTTTAAACTTATATGACATTTGATTATCAAGCTAACAAAGGTTGAAGCTTAGGAACACACAATTCAGCATGCTCCACAGGTGACAGGAAATTTTCTTTTGGATTTCACTTAAAGCCATCAACTAACAAACATACCATGCACAAATTTCAGATGAGAAGTAGTAAGGGCTTCTTTAACTTACTTTTAAGGTTTAGAAGAATTCCTCCTAACCCAAAATATTTACTCTGCACAATAAAAAGTCTATTAAGTTAGCTGTCAGTAACCTCAGAAGTTAGCTCGGGATTTCTCCTCTTTGCCCTCACAAAAGCTGTGCTGGGGATTTCTTTTTGCTCTTTGTGTTTGTCAGTTTACTTTGTGGCCCTTGGTGCTTGGTTCACGTTTATGATAGGGTCTGCCCAACAGAAGATGCTGTGGAGAGAAGCTGCAAGGGACATGTCCATGGGAGCTGGGGCAGCCCATCTAGGTGTGTGGCCTTTCTGTGCACATAATAACGTATCTCTTTCTTCTTATTGTGAAGTTCCTTTTATTGAAGGACTCTGAACATCTTTTTGCATAGAAGTACTGGTTTATCTAACTTGCCATTTCAAGAGAACCTCTATGAATGAAGATGTGGAAGGAGGGAGGCCTGCCTGGAATTTTGTCCAAATTAAGGTTTTGTTGTATTGTTTTGTTTATGTGGCTGTTATTATTTTGAGCTCCAATTTTGACGTGTGTTCTCTCAGCAGTCTCTCTGAGGAGAGTAAGATGCCTCTCTACCTACGTACATGGTGAAAGTGTCCACAAAGGACTTTTAGATTTAAAAGGGAAACAGACAAGAAGATAACAAAAATGATAGGAAATGCTTTGAACCTGACTTCTTTTTTTCTCTCTCATCTTTTCCCAATCCAACAACTTGAACAAATGATTATTGAACACTTCTTGGGGACCAGGGTTTACTGGAACGAGGGGAGGCTTCCAAGATGTATGCTGGTGCTGTAATCCAGCATAGGGACCTCACCCAGTAAACAGTGTCCGGGCTGCTGCCCAGCAGAGGCGAGTCCCTTCCGTCTCTCCCTTGATGAGGCTTTGGCTGTGTCTCTCTTTTGTATTCTCTACAGGTTGCTTCTCTAGAAAAGTCATATAACTACATTAGGTCATTAATACCCTTTTATCCTCATTAGCTGTAACAAGATTTAAGTGACCAGCACAGAGCCTTGCCTATGCACTTTGTGACAATTTGAGACCCTATGGACCCAAATGGAGAGATAACTAATCAAAACTAATGATTATCACATAGTGAGGGGTTTAAATGCATTGTCATATAATTTTCACAACAACCCTGTTTCTAAATAATTTTATTTTATGCCCATTTTAAAGATGAGGAAATTGTGGTAGAGAGAGGTCAAGTGAATTGCCCGAGGCTGACCAGTTACTAAACTGGGGAATCAGGTTTCAGACTCCTGCTGCTCTTAACCACTGCTCCTGTAGGGGAGCAGAGATGGCCAGGCTGGCTGGCTGAGGCCCATAAATTCCAGCTGGGAGTCTTTTGAAAGAGGTTATGACCAGGAAATGGCTTCTGTGCTGGCCCTGAAGCATGTTACATTCCACAGTTTTTGTACCTTATGGGTATACTTTGAGTCACCATGGAAAAAAAAAGGAAACATTTAAATCTGCTAGTGAAGGTTATTACCATTAGAAGGAATTTGTGTGTGTGTGTGTGCGCGCGAGCCCTTTTGAACATGAATTTAACTTTTAGATATGAAAGTGTTTACCTATTAAATTACCTGTTAGGATAGACCTGGACATTCCTGGATGGGGTTTACCTAACAGAGGCAGGCCCCAGCAAATGGGAATCCCAGGCAGAATTCAAACACTGCTGAGCAATAGTGACTCTCCATGACAAATGGTAGGTATGCTCAGTTGAATTCATGGGTTTTCTTTTTTAAAAAAATTATTATTGATAAAAAGTTTATTTTGTCCTTTCCTTTTTTAAAATTATAGTTTATTTACAATATTACATTGTAAATCATATGTTGTACACCTTAGTCTCAGGTGTACAACATGGTGATGCAATATTTTTATAGATTATATTCCATTTAAAGTTATTAGAAAATATTGGGTATATTTCCCATGCTATACAATGCATCCCTTAGCCTATTTTACACCAATAGTTTGTACTTCTCACCTCCCAACCTCTGTATAGCCTTTCCCCACCCCACTGGTTACCACTAGCTTGTTCTCTATATCTGTCTGCTTCTTCTGGTTATATTCACTAGCTGTATTTTTTAGATTCCACATATAAAAGATATCATACAATATTTATCTTTCTCCATCTGACTTATTTCACTTAGCATGATGTCCTCCAAGCCCATTCATGTTGTTGCAAATGGCAGACTTGATTTTTTATGGTTGAGTAGTATTCCAGTGTGAGTGTATGGAGGGGCACATCTTCTTTACCCATTCATCTCTGATAGACACTTAGGTTATTTCTTTGTTTTGGCAATTATAAATAATGCCGCTATGAAGATTGAGGTGTATGTACCCTTTCAAAGTAATAGTTTTTTTGGAGATAGGCCTAGGAATGGAATTGCTGGGTCAGATGGTAGTTCTATTTTTAGTTTTTGAAGAATCCTCTCATACTGTGTTCCACAGTGGCTATACAATTTACATTCCTACCAATAGTGTGCAAGGGAACTCTTCTGTACATCCTTGCCAACATTTGTTATTTATAGACTTTTTGAAGAGAACCAAAACACAACTCTTTCTTAATTCTCTTCTAATCAAACACTGCCAGGTGACACTAAAAAAATAGTGACTGAATATTCATTTGTAACATCATTTCCTGATTTTCAAAAAGTTTGAAGTAGGAAAAAGTATAGTCGTGAGGTGGGTGGACTAGCTTGTTTGCAGTCAGCCCCTTAAAGGAGGAAGCTGGATTAAACTTGTCCTACAGGAACTGAGTGCTTCCCCAGTGACTCAGTGGTAAAGAATCCACCCAAAATGCAGGAGACACAGGAGTCACGGGTTCGATCCCTGGTTCAGAAAGATCCCCTTGAGAAGGAAATGGCAACCCACTCCAGTATTCTTGCCTGGAGAATCCCATGGACAGAGCAGCCTGGAGGGCTGCACTTCATAGGGTTGCAAAGAGTGGAACACAACTCAGCGACTTAGGACACATGCACAGGAACTGAATTCATGTTTTCCTGCTGAGTCCCTTCCTTCCCAGTGTTCTTGGTCTCTGTAACACAGTGTTATTTACCTAAAAAGCATTTATGCAAGTATTGAAGGCAAGGAGCTATTTCAAGATGTAACAAATAATAATGATAATAATTATAGAGTTGATACTAATGTAGACAAACCATCATCAGGCATACATTCTCCTTCCTTTCCATTAAGTCCCTGTCATTGCTTTTGGTCTTCTTTGTGTCCATCTGACTGATAGATTGACCAGTCCCGAAACACAGATCCAGAAGGTGCATTATGATAGTGGAAATGTAAGATTATGCCCCAATAAAGCCTGCTCCCCAGTCATTTATTTGGTCTCCAGCCTGTGTCAGCAGCAGACAAGTCCCCAAAATCAAGAGCTGTCCAAGTTATCAGCATGTACTTTATGGCTTGGATGGATAAACAAAAGAGGTGTTGGGGAGAGAATCCAACCTATAACCTGTGTTATAAACCGGACCGATAAGAGCCAGGAAACAGTTATTTTACCTGAATTTATTGCTTAGCAACAAAGCCTCTACCTCAAGAGAATTCTATTCTATGGGTTACCAAGTAACTGACTGTGACAATTACCAAACAGCTGGCCAAGTAATCTACATACCCTTTAACCCCTGCCGGCTGAACAAGGGACTGTGGATGGCTCCCATACAATAGACGCACATCTGATATTTCATTGAAGAGTTGACAGAAGCCACAGCTGTATTGGTCTGGCACCCACGTGGATTTAACTGTTTTAATCTGGACATCCAACTCTAGAATCTGTTGTGCTCAAAGGGCCATTGAAGCAGGGGGGAGACACCAGAAACAGTTCCTACCAGAAGGCTACCTGTAGAGCTTTGAGAGAAAATTTTTCCTAAACACAAGTTTTTGCTGAGAAGGAAGGCCCCTCAAAGATAGTTGTTTGGAGAAAGGCAAAACAAAATCTGGCACATCACAATTTCTTTCTTTTTTAAACTTTTATAGGAGCATAGTTGCTTTACACTGTTGTGTTATTTTCTGCTGTACAGTAATGCGAATCTGTCATACATATATATATATATCCCCTCTTTTTTTGGATTTCCTTCCCATTTAGGTCACCACAGAGCATTGAGTTTTCTGAACTCCACAGCAGGTTCTCATTATCTATTTCATATGTGGTATCAATAGTATATATACATATATCAGTCTTAATCCCCCACTTTATCCCACCTACCCTTTCCCCCCTTGGTGTCCATATGCTTATTCTCTACGTCTGTGTTTCTATTTCTACTTTGCAAATAGGTTCATCCAAACAATTTTTCTAGATTCCACATAATTAATATGTGTTTTTCTCTTTCTGACTTACCGTATTTTATTGATAAATGCTGACTTGTCTAGGCTATAGAATATAATGCATACACAATAGATTAGAACTTTCCAGCACTTAGATGTAGACAAGTGCTTTGTTGTTGTTCAGTCACTCAGTTGTGTCTGACTCTTTGCAACCGCAGGAACTGCAGCATGCCAGGTTTCCCTGTCCTTCACTATCTCCCTGAGTTTTCTCAAAGTCATGTCCATTGAGTTGGTGATACCATCCAACAATCTCATCCTCTGTCACTACCCTTCTTCTCCTGCCCTCATCAGGGTCTTTTTCAGTGAGTCAACTCTTTGCCTCAGGTGGCCAAAGTATTGGAGCTTCAGCTTCAGCATCAGTACTTCCAATGAATATTCAGGATTGATTTCCTTTAGAAATGACTGGTGTGATCTCCTTGCAGTCCAAGGGACTCTCAAGAATGTTCTCCAGCACTGCAGTTTGAAAGCATCAGTTCTTTGATGCTCAGCCTTCTTTATGGTCCAACTCTCACATCTGTACATGACTACTGGAAAAACCATAGCTTTGACTATGCAGACCTTTGTCGGCAAAGTGATGTCTCTGCTTTTTAATATGCTGTCTATTATAAACAGTGCTGCGATGAATATTGGGGTGCACATGTCTCTTTCAGATCTGGTTTCCTCGGTGTGTATGCCCAGAAGTGGAATTGCTGGGTCACTTTATAATAGCCAGGACATGGAAGCAACCTAGATGCCCATCAGCAGATGAATGGATAAGGAAGCTGTGGTACCTATACACCATGGAATATTACTCAGCCGTTAAAAAGAATTCATTTGAATCAGTTTTAATGAGATGGATGAAACTGGAGCCCATCAAACAGAGTGAAGTAAGCCAGAAAGATAAAGACCAATACAGTATACTAACACATATATATGGAATTTAGAAAGATGGTAACGATACCCCTATATGCAAAACAGAAAAAGAGACACAGATGTACAGAACAGACTTTTGCACTCTGTGGGAGAAGGCGAGGGTGGGATGTTTCGAGAGAACAGCATCGAAACATATATATTATCTATGGTGAAACAGATCACCAGCCCAGGTTGGATGCATGAGACAAGTGTTCGGGCCTGGTGCACTGGGAATACCCAGAGGGATCGGGTAGAGAGGGAGGTGGGAGCGGGGATCGGGATGGGGAATACATGTAAATCCATGGCTGATTCATGTCGATGTATGACAAAAGCCACTACAATATTGTAAAGTAATTAGCCTACAACTAATAAAAATAAATGGAAAAAAAAAATAAAAGAAAACCAAAAAAAAAAAAAAAAATCCTGTCTAGATTTGTGATAGCTTTTCTTCAAAGGAGCAAGTGTCTTTAAATTTCATGGCTACAGTTACCATCCACAGTGATTTTGGAGCCCAAGAAAATAAAATCTGCCACTGTTTCCTTTTCATTCCAACCTATTTGCCTTGAAGTGAATATCACCATTTTAACACCAGAAAAATTGGATTTAGATATCCTGGTTCTAAAGGACCCTATTATAAACCCAGATTGCATATTCTGGACTCTGAGGTGGGAAAAAAAATCTCAAAATATATTTGTTTGCAGTATTTGAATGCATGTCTTTAGGAGTTTTACTTACATCTAAAAATAATTTTCCCTATACCAGTGAACACTTCCCACAAACACCTATACTTCAGGTTGCCAGCTTATGCATTTTCCACCCACAAATAGCTGTGGCAGTTGAGTCCATTACATATTGGGGTGTCCTGAATAATTTAGAGAAAACCTCACTACAACCCCTCCTACCTCCATAAGACCTACTATGGGCATCCAAGAGAACCTATTTTAGTGAAATCATGAATGAAACTTGTCTTTTAAAAACAAATGTGCAAGAACCTCCACATCCAAGTCATGAGTGGTCATTTTTAAAAGCTTTGCTTCTGTTTCAGTTGTCATGCTATTGTGAGAGGTATCTTTGGAATCTTCAGAATTAGTTTACCATTACATACTAAAGTCCATCATCTTACTCAGTAGTCACATTTCATTTGGGACCAACTGGATAATTTAGTACCTAGAACATTGTCTGGCACACAGTTGCCCTTGATCTTTATTTGTGAACGAGTGAATGACTTCAGCTTCATCCATTCTTCTTATTAACTAGAAAGTGCTAAGTGAATTTGGCCAATTCAAAAATTTGAATTCATATCCATTAGATGGTAATTCAGTCACTTTTTAAAATAATCAAAGGAATCTAGTGTCCATTCTTTCATTTTCTTTTTTACTCACTGAACAAATGTTATAATGTTATAAATGTTTATAAGGTGCAGGTAATATTCTATGTATTAAGATATAATGATGGGATTAAAGATCTAAATGTAAGACCAGAAACTATAAAACTCCTAGAGGAGAACATAGGCAAAACACTCTCCGACATAAATCACAGCAAGATCCTCTATGACCCACCTCCCAGAATATTGGAAATAAAAGCAAAACTAAACAAATGGGACCTAATGAAACTTAAAAGCTTTTGCACTACAAAGGAAACTATAAGTAAGGTGAAAAGACAGCCCTCAGATTGGGAGAAAATAATAGCAAATGAAGAAACAGACAAAGGATTAATCTCAAAAATATACAAGCAACTCCTGCAGCTCAATTCCAGAAAAATAAATGACCCAATCAAAAAATGGGCCAAAGAACTAAACAGACATTTCTCCAAAGAAGACATACAGATGGCTAACAAACACATGAAAAGATGCTCAACATCACTCATTATTAGAGAAATGCAAATCAATACCACAATGAGGTACCATTACACGCCAGTCAGGATGGCTGCTATCCAAAAGTCTACAAGCAATAAATGCTGGAGAGGGTGTGGAGAAAAGGGAACCCTCTTACACTGTTGGTGGGAATGCAAACTAGTACAGCCGCTATGGAGAACAGTGTGGAGATTTCTTAAAAAACTGGAAATAGAACTGCCATATGACCCAGCAATCCCACTTCTGGGCATACACACTGAGGAAACCAGATCTGAAAGAGACACGTGCACCCCAATGTTCATCGCAGCACTGTTTATAATAGCCAGGACATGGAAGCAACCTAGATGCCCATCAGCAGATGAATGGATAAGGAAGCTGTGGTACCTATACACCATGGAATATTACTCAGCCATTAAAAAGAATTCATTTGAACCAGTCCTAATGAGATGGATGAAGCTGGAGCCCCTTATACAGAGTGAAGTAAGCCAGAAAGATAAAGAACATTACAGCATACTAACACATATATATGGAATTTAGAAAGATGGTAACGATAACCCTATATGCAAAAAGAGACACAGAAATACAGAACAGACTTTTGAACTCTGTGGGAGAATGTGAGGGTGGGATATTTCAAAAGAACAGCATGTATACTATCTATGGTGAAACAGATCACCAGCCCAGGTGGGATGCATGAGACAAGTGCTCGGGCCTGGTGCACTGGGAAGACCCAGAGGAATCGGGTGGAGAGGGAGGTGGGAGGGGGGATCGGGATGGGGAATACATGTAAATCCATGGCTGATTCATATCAATGTATGACAAAACCCACTGGAAAAAAAAAAAAAAAGATATAATGATGAACTAGGCAGAAGTACTCTTGACTTTCAGCAATGGGAGACAGAAAATAAACAAATATATAATAAAATGTCAAGTGATAATATATACCACAGAAAAATATATAAAACAGAGAGGAGGGGGGGTGATGGGATGGGAGAATAAGTGTCTCTAATCAGTCCTAAAGGAGATCAGTCCTGAATATTCATTGGAAGGACTGATGCTGAAGCTGAAACTCCAATACTTTGGCCACTTGATGCAAAGAACTGACTCATTAGAAAAGACCCTGATGCTGGGAAAGATCGAAGGCAAGAAGAAAAGGGGACGACAGAGGATGAGATGCTTGGATGGCATCACCAACTCAATGGGCATGAATTTGAGTAAACTCTGGGAGTTGGTGATGGATAGGGAAGCCTGGCGTGCTGCAGTCCATGGGGTCACAAATGGTCACACATGGGGTTGGACATGAATGAGCAACTGAACTAACTGATTGAACTGAGGAAGATGGCATTTGAGCAGAGACCTGAACAGATGAGGGAGCAGGACATGGGAAATCTAGGGGAGATCTTTAAGGGAAGGAATGGCAAGAGTAAGGGGCGTCCCTGGTGGCTCAGACGGTAAAGAATCTGCCTGCAATGCAGGAGACTGGGTTCGATCCCTGGGTTGGGAAGATCCCCTGGAGAAGGGCATGGCAACCCACTCCAGTATTCTTGCCTGGAGAATCCCCTTGGACAGAGGAGCCTGGTGGGCTACAGTCCATGGCTTCCCAAAGAGTCAGACACAACCGAGTAACTAAGCACAGCACATGGCAAGGGTAAAGACCCCAAGGAGGGGAGTTATGTAACTATTATAATAAAAAAACTCACTAATATAGACAAAGTAATGAATAGCATTTTTGGGGTAATTGCAGAGCCCCTTAAGTGCACCTACTTTGTAGGAGGAAAATATTTACTGCATGTATAGGTTTCAGGAAGCATTTGCTGTAAAAATCTTATTAATCGAATCCTAAAACTACTGTGCTTGTTACTGAATAGCTTTTTAGTAAGCATTCTAGTTGGTAAGAATCTGCCTGCAATGCAGGAGACCCCAGTTTGATTCCTGGGTTGAGAAGATCTGTTGGAGAAGAGATAGGCTACCCAGTCCAGTATTCTGGCCTGGAGAATTCCATGAACTGTAGAGTCAATGGGGTCACAAAGAGTCGGACATGACTGGGCAACTCACTTTCAAGTGTTTTGAACCCTTTTTTTATATGATAATCTTTAAGATGTCAAGAGTCCTTTGAAACCATATAATACTTGCAGGGCACTTAAGATACACCTATTGTGACACATATCCTGCATGACCTGGTGTTGGAGTTGTTTGTGGGTTTGTCCATGCTTCCCTGGTAGAGTGGATACTCCCTAGGGGCTTGTATCCACTAGGGGCATGATACACCTTTGTCTTTACCTGCCCACCCCCATCCCCACATGTGGGGTCTTCCATACAGTGGGTGCTCAATAAATATGTATTTTAAATATACATAAATATAATAAAACATTAAGTTTAGCACACAACCAAGCTGACTCCATGGCCCACTCTTATTTCCACTCACATGTACCCACAGCAAGTGCTGGCCCCTCACAACCATGCTTTTGGGAGGATTCTATTTGAGTCAGAACCAGAGTTTCTTATTTTGTGACTCTCCTCAGCACGTCATACACTGGACCAGGAGAGGAATTTCTCTGCCTTCTATGGCCTGGCTTGTTCTTTCACCTTAGAATGTTTTTATGGATAAGTAGCCTATTGTGTTTTACATTTGTCATAGCTAATAATAAAGAAAAAATCTGACCCCACTTACCAGAACACTGCAATAGCAGTTTGACAGCCTGAGGTTTGTTTAAAATAATGTGCTTTAATGGATTAATGGCCTTTCAGCAGAAAAAGATTACCATCAGCTGAAATGGAGGATTGAACGCTAAAATCAGACAGCTCTGGTAAATCTTAATATTTTTATAATTTCACATAAAATTTTCCAGCCTGTGCATTCTATAAGTACTGGTTTTTCTGGACACTTATAAATACACTGATTATTTTTGATCTTTCTTAATGTTTTGAAATACAATTAAAATATGCATTTTCCATGAGTACACAACTTTCTGAGTATTTTCTATCTATTTCGTCAACCAAGTTAATAAATCCTGTGTAAATAATGGCTAACATTATTAAACCCCTACTATACACCAGCCATTTTATGCATTTCACCTTTAATCCTTGAATAAATTCTGCATGAAAGGTGTTGTCAATCTGACTTTAAAGATGAGGAAACTGAAGCGCAGAAAAGTTTAATAGTTTACTCAACTAGTGAGTGACAGACATAGGATTCAAAACTTGTCTGCTCGGCTCTAAAATAAATGTTTTGTTTTTTTTCCCCCTGGTGTGTCACAAACATCTTGTACTTTTTCTTAGTAAAAAATTTTTTGGAATGAGAACAATCTGCAGTCTCTGACCCAGATACAGAAATAATTCCTTAAACTTTCAACATTTATTCAGCAAGATATTCATTAAGAAACTACTCTTGCTTATGTCCTGTGTTAGTGCTGCTGAAGTAGCATTCAAGAGAAATTGCAAGTGTATCGAGGAGAGTAGAGACATGTCCAGCTGATGAAAACACAGTTGGGATGAGGATTCTAGTAGAGCTACAAACTCAGGGCTAAAAGACACAGGTTAGAAGGAATTTTGGTGGGACAATTGCAGTTGTGGAAGGCTCACTGTTTCATCCATACCTTGAGGGAGGAGGAGCTTTCGCTGGGCAGAGAAAACTTGGAAGAATTTTCTAATTGACATGACCACAAGAATGGCACAGTTGATGAATGGGGGTCGGTCTTCAGGGAAGTGTCTGTCACTTACTGTGGCTGGAGTGTAGTAGTGAATGTGGAGGGCAGTGGTGGGATTGAAAGTTGGGACATGTCAATCAGCAAAAGTGGCCTGAGAATTCAACCTAAATTGAATATATGGCACTTAGTTTCCAACACTTTTGACTTTTCATCTTTTAGTCTTTTATCTGTCTCCTGATTATTAGAATGATGCATATTTGTAATGGAAACTTTGGGAAGAACAAACTAGTATAACAAATCAGAAAAACTAAAAGTGATCCTTGTATTGCTTGCATAGCCATGTTTTTGTTATTCACATATTGAAGAGAATTTTGACTATAAAACTTTTCACTAGGCTTTTCTTACTTATTATCTCCATCACAATACATCAACTGTGTGGTAGCTGTGTTTGGCGCCTGCCGATTCCATGTCCCTGTCTTTAAACAATCACCTTGTGCCCAGGGCTGCTGGGAAACATGTAGGTCTCACAAGTTCCATGCCAATGGGACATGCTTTTGTCCACTAGCCGTAGCTGGCAGAACTATGTATAGATACCTGGCCAAGTTGGGTTTATTATATTTTCCTCCCAGAAGTTTGGGAATGCACTGAAAGACTGAGTCAGTATAATGGTACTGGGTTCTGAAGCCAAATTTGGCATCAAGGTCAGTTAAAACCACATGCAAACTGAAGTTATAAAGGAAGAAAAGGCACAATTCCCTTCAGAATAGAGTAGAGGGGATATGTGGAGGGCCGGAGGAAGACTACATGAATGGAGAGATGGAGATGGGGAGAGGAGAGAGGAACTGCTCAATCATTTTCCTGTTCCTCTGAGGTCCAGCTCTACTCCTTGTACGTCATTCCAGTTAGATTCCCCACAGGAATCTGTGCATTTTTCACAAGAAGTCATGTGAGTGGATACTCAATCCCTCAACCAAAACATTCCTACCTAAGCAATTTATTTAACTTCTTTTTAAGCCTGAAGTTTTTTTCCCCAATTTTTGCTTTTGATGCTTTAAAATATATGCATGCTTTAAAATTTTTGATAGCTATATCTTTGATGTTTTCCTCTGCCATTACTTTCATTGCATTAAACTTAAATAATCTTTCCCTAATCAGAGATCAAGTAAAAATTTACCTTTATTTTTTTCTGTAGGTTTGAAACAATGTAACTCTTCACATTTAAATAAAAATTTGTATGAAATTTGGTGTATGTATTTTTGCTGAGATGAGGGTATAATTAAAACATTTAAAAAATGCAAATAGTTATTTGCCCCAGATTCTTCCTCCCTTTTCTGCCTATCTCCTAGATCATATGTTAAGTTTATACAAATTACACATAGGTCTCTTACTAGACTGTCCTTTTAAAAGAAAGTATTTCTAGTCTATGGACAGTAATGATCCCTGAAGAAACTGGATTTAAAGGAGGATAATGGCAACCCACTCCAGTGTTCTTGCCTGGAGAATCCCAGGGTCAGGGGAGCCTGGTGGGCTGCCGTCTATGGGGTCGCACAGAGTCGGACACGACTGAAGTGACTAAGTAGCAGCAGCAGCAGTGTTAAGTTAGAGGACTTAGGTTACCAAGTCATTTGATTCCCATGATTTTACTCTCCAGAACTCTGAATGACAAATTGATATTTATATTGAAGCACTTTCTTCTTCTTTCTGGGGTAGCTTGAGTAATTCTGACAATTTTGGTAATTTCTGAAGACTCGGTATAGGTTTTGTATGATAGAATTTCAACTTAAGAAATTGTGTTTTATTTAAAAAAACACAAAACTATTCAGAGTTTTACAATGTGCTAGGTTTGAGCACCTGACAGAGGTGACAAGCATATATAGTCATGTTCTCCTTTTTAACATGTTTGTAACATGTTCTTCTTAACATGTTTCCATCATGAACGTGTTAATTGATTAGAGTCTTTCTTACCACTGAACTTGGATACATCAGAATCCTTATTAGCACAGTGCTTCAAGCACCAGCCTCCCTAGTGGCTCAGACAGTAAAGAATATGCTCCAATGCAGACCAGGATTTGATCCCTGGGTCAAGAAGATCCCCTGGAGAAGGGAATGGCTACCCACTCCAGTATTCTTGCCTGGAGAATTCCACGGGCTAAGGAACCTGGTGAGCTACAGTCCATGGGTTCTCAAAGAGCTGGACACAATAAAGCGACTAACTCTTTCACTTTTCTTTTTTTTTCAGATTAATTGTAGAAAGAAATATAAATGCCTAGATTAAAGGTGAACTAGAGGAGTTGTATTATGGAAATGGTATAGATTTAGGCAGTATTCTTAAAATTTTTGACTTAAATCAATGATAATTAAGACATTTTATATTTCACATTTAACCATATAAAGAGGATTACATTGGACAAAAAGGTGCATTTTCGAAAAAAAGATTTTATGCTAATTCTTCAGTACTGGAATGAATATAGGTTAGCCTTTTAAAAAATCTGTATTATTTAAAACACTTTAGTGTTTAATATTCTCAGAGACTGATATAATCAGATGGAATGATATTTGTCCTAGACTCTTTGTGATTTATCTGAACTAAAAAATTCAAATTTTTATTTCCCTGAACTTAAGTATCCCCTCAAGTCTTAGACTAAACCATAGTAGAAATTTGCCAATATGTAGGAAAAAAGTTTGTACCATCATCAATTTTCAGGTCAGGTGATGTTCATTAAGTTTGTTGTAGACTTATAGGTTTGAGGATTATCTTCTCTCCTTATGCCTCATCATTATTTGGTTTAAAAAAAAACAATTCTGGGCTAGATTCTACTATTTGCAAGCTGTGTGACCTTATCCAACTTACTTAAACTTTTAAACTTGAAACCCTACAATAGGTTTGTATTAGAATCTTAAAATCTTTGTCCTTTTTAAAAATCAGTGCCAAACCCAAATATCTCATCTTTTAAGTTTTGATCATTTCAGCTTCCATTTTGTTCTTCTGTCAGTATTATATCCTGTGTTAAACCAAATAATATAAGTGATGCCAAGACATGTTCAACTGAGCAAAGTGAGGTGATATAAGAGGTATGTTAAACTGAGCAAGGTCAAGAAAATTAGGGGTATACTTAGAGGCTGGATGAAGCTGGAGTGTGAGGAAAGGTATGGTGACTTTGGGTCTCCCAAAAGCAGGTTGTGCGGCATTTAATTACATCCTCTGGTTTAGGATTTGGCTTTGGCATTTAAAGTAGACAGAGGAAATATTTCCAGGATTTAATGACCACTGTTTCCATCCTGTCATTGGGATCCAGAAGTTACACTCTGCTGGAGCTCAAGGGCGTCCCTGGTGGCTTAGACAGTGAAGAACCTGCCTGCAATGTGGGAGACCAGGGTTCTATCCCAGGTTGGGAAGATCCCCTGGAGGAGGGCATGGCAACCCACTCCAGTATTCTTGCCTAGAGAATCCCCACGGACAGAGGAACCTGGTGGGCTATGGTCCATGGGGTTGCAGAGTTGGACACAACTGAGTGACTAAGCACAGCATAGGACAGAGCTCAAAGTTGACATGTCTTACTGTTAGGATTTCAGTTCTGGCAACCTTCTTTTTTCTGGTAGTTTAGAAGTGAGTAATCCTTGGACTTAACCAACACACCTTACTAAAGAGACATATTAAGAGATTTATCATGTTTGGTTGTAAGATAAGATGACATTCATAGAAAACTGGTGTTCCTAGCGGGAAAAACAAGCAGACAGTTGGAGACAGTTCAGAAGTATCTGCTTCTACAGCCCAGAAGGTAATATTTCAGACAGAGAGTTTCAGTGAGTTGGTTACTGACTTTAGGCTTGAAGACCATGGAAATTTAACCTGTTGTCAAGGTTTGATCATTGTATGGAGTCATTGCCTTGTTGATGGTTAGAACATTGAAAGGTGGAAAACTTGGGATGTTATATTTCAGTGTACTAATGAGAACTTTTAAAAGTACATCCTCAATGGAAAAAAAAATTTGATAAAAAGCTAAGAGTGCCAGATGAAAAGTGTGTCTCCTTTCATTATCTAAAGCCTTATTCCCAAAAGGCTACTATCCATGATATTTTCTGCTTATAAAACTCTTCCAATGGTTATCACTATAGCTCTAAATATCTGTTTTCTATAGAGCTGTAAATATCTACTTCTTGGCTTATAAGTTCAAGCTTCTCTTTTAACTTCTTGTTGTCTTGTTGTGAAAAATGGCTAATTTCATCTCACATCTACCACCCCTCTTCCTTTTGCCTTGTACTTCCTCCTTTTTTTTTTTTTTTTTGCTTTTGGCCCTGCTATTTGTTATACTTCAAATAGTATGTTTGGCTTTTATTTCTTGTTCTGTCAACATCAGACATATTGGGTAACTTCCCATGGTATAAGATGTGGTGGAGCTGGTCACTTCTACACTTTCTCCTACCTCTCCTCCTCACCTCCAACACCTACTGTTGGTCAATTCTATCCTTACTTTTACATTTCCAAGCTTTAAAGCATTTTCATTCCAAATGATAACTTATTAATTGTCTTTTATGCTTTATCTTTATATTGATCCTGAAAACCAAGTAGAAATAAAACTTAGTTACAATATTATGATATTGCTCAGTTTTATTCATTGTAGACCCAGAGTGTAAATGTAAAGGAGATGTAATTTATGTTCTTTTATCAAGTCTGCTTGAAGTAGAACACTTCAAGTTCCAATTTGAAGACTCTTTTAGACTCAATAAGTTTCTTATTATCATATTTTCTATTTTTGTCAAAGTTTTTGTATAGCATTTTATTTTCCTGGAATTACTACATTCATTTAATTTTTTTGTTGTTGTTGACATCAGAAACATAAGCCTTCTTCATCATGCACCATTCAAAAGCCAGACCACAGATTCTTCAGTCAGCTGTATTATTGTCTGCTCCCTTCCAGGTCCCTAGTTCTGGGGGTCTTTTCGTAGTGTAAGAGCTCCTACCTTTATTAGGGCTTCTCTTGTGTCTCCTCTTCTACTCTGTGTAGTGCCTTGGTCTTTTCTGTTTTATCCATTAGTGTAATCTCATATACCATTTATCTTTAAGTTGGTGATTAGCAGAATTATTTTTGCTCTCAGGTTGAAGGTATACAGTTTGAAAATTTAAACATATATTATTTTAATCTAAGTATCCAAGAAATTTTTATTAACTACCCACCATTTTTCAGAGATAGACATTGTAGGCAATGTAAAGATGAATCAAACATATACCATTCCTCTTTAAATAGAATAATAAGAGAGATCTAGCTCTGTAAATAATTATACAATATAAAGCAAAAAGTAATAAGTATCACAAGAGAGATGCAGACAGGTAATCCATGTAATGTGAATGTTTTTCTTTTTTTTAGAGGAAAGATAGTATTGATGAACTTGAATGGAGTGAGAAAAAAATGCATTTGGCTCAGAAGACTTGGGTTATGTTTTGGTTCTTAACTTAATAAATGACCCTGGACAAGCTACTTTGTATCTTTTTCCACCCAGGTTTACTGTTTCTCAAGTGGAGACAATAATACTTTTGCTGATTATAGTACATAACTATTGGGAAGTTTATAAGAAATGATACATACAGTATTTTTATAAACAATTTATGCAAAATAGATATGATTTCTTTCAGAGACAGTCAAATCAGTTCAGTTCAGTTGCTCAGTCGTGTCCAACTCTTTGCAACCCCATGAACCGCAGTTTGCCAGGCCTCCCTGTCCATCACCAACTCCTAGAGTTTACTCAAACTCACGTCTATTTAGTTGGTGATGCCATCCAACCATCTCATCCTCTGTCATCCCCTTCTCCTCCTGCCTTCAATCATTCCCAGCATCAGGGTCTTTTCCAATGAGTCAGTTCTTCACATCAGGTGGCCAAAGTATTAGAGTTTCATCTTCAGCATCAGTCCTTCCAATAAATATTCAGGACTGATCTCCTTTAGGATGGACTGGTTGGATCTCCTTGCAGTCCAAGGGACTCTCAAGAGTCTTCTCTAATACCACAGTTCAAAAGCACCAATTCTTTGGTGCTCAGCTTTCTTTATAGTCCAACTGTCACATCCATACATGAGCACTGGAAAAACCGTATCTTTGACTAGATGGACCTTTGTTGGCAAAGTAATGTCTGTTTTTTATTTATTTATTTATTTTATTTTGTTTTTATTTTTATTTTTTTTGTTTTTATTTTTTTTTATTAGTTGGAGGCTAATACTTCACAACATTGCAGTGGGTTTTGTCATACACTGATATGAATCAGCCATAGAGTTACACGTATTCCCCATCCTGATCCCCCCTCCCACCTCCCTCTCCACCCGATTCCTCTGGGTCTTCCCAGTGCACCAGGCCCGAGCACTTGTCTCATGCATCCCACCTGGGCTGGTGATCTGTTTCACTGTAGATAATATACATGCTGTTCTTTCGAAACATCCCACATATGCTGTCTAGGTTGGTCATAACTTCTCTTCCTAGGAGCAAGCATCTTTTAATTTCATGGCTGCAGTCACCATCTGCAGTGATTTTGAAGCCCCCAAAATAAAGCCTGTCACCGTTGCCAATGTTTCTCCATCTATTTGTCATGAAGTGATGGGACTGGATGCCATGATCTTAGTTTTCTGAATGTTGAGTTTTAAGCCAACTTTTTCACTCTTTTCTTTCACTTTCATCAAGAAGCTCTTTAGCTCTTCTTCGCTTTTTGCCATAAGGGTGGTGTCATCTGCATATCTGAGGTTATTGATATTTCTCCCAGAAATCTTGATTCCAGTTTGTGCTTCATCCAGTCCAGCATTTCTCATGATGTACTCTGCATATAAGTTAAATAAGCACGGTGACAATATACAGCCTTGACATACTCCTTTCCCAATTTGGAACTAGTCTGTTATTTCATGTCCAGTTCTAACTGTTGCTTCCTAACTTGCATACAGATTTCTCAGGAGGCAGGTGAGGTGGTCTGGTATTCCCATCTCTTTAAGAATTTTCCACAGTTTGTGATGATACACACAAAGGCTTTGGCATAGTCAATAAAGCAAAAGTAGATGTTTTTCTGGAACTCTCTTGCTTTTTCAATGATCCAGCAGATGTTGGCAATTTGATCTCTGGTTCCTCTGCCTTTTCTAAAACCAGCTTGAACATCTGGAAGTTCACAGTTCATGTACTGTTAAAGCCTGGCTTGGAGAATTTTGAGCATTAATTTGCTAGCATGTGAGATGAGTGCAATTGTGCGGTAGTTCGAATCTTCTTTGGCATTGCCTTTCTTTGGGATTGGAATGAAAACTGACCTTTTCCAGTCCTGTGGCCACTGCTGAGTTTTCCAAATTTGCTGGCATATTGAGTGCAGCACTTTCGCAGCATCATCTTTTAAGATTTGAAGTAGCTCAACTGGAATTCCATCACCTCCACTAGCTTTGTTTGTAGTGACACTTCCTGAGGCCCACTTGACTTTGCATTCCAGGATGTCTGTCTCTAGGTGAGTGACTGCACCATCATAATTATCTGGGTCGAGTAGATCTTTTTTTGTATAGTTCTTCTGTGTATTCTTGCCACCTCTTCTTAATATCGTCTGCTTCTGTTAGGTCCATACATTTCTGTCCTTTATTGAGCCCATCTTTGCATGAAAAGTTCCCTTGGTATTTCTAATTTTCTTGAAGAGATGTCTATTTCTATTGAGACAGAGGAAAACAATAGAATGGGAAAGACAGTCAAGTATTAGTTCTTTAAAACATGGGATTAACTTATCCTCCTCTAAGTCCAAGGAGGGATGCCATGAATCAGTCCTAGGAAGTGACAGGAATTCCATTTAATTAATGATAGGCAACACATAAAGTAGCAAAGAGCTTCCCTTTGATGCCTCCATCCAATGATGCTCTTTTACTGGCTTGGTTAGAGCCACTCATTCTGACTGTGACGAGTCAGTTTGACCAGATTTCAGCTTTTCCATAGATCCTGACGTTTGTCTTTTTTTGTTTTGCTTGGGTTTCTTCAGTTCTTTCCTGGTGCCCACTGAATGTAGCTAATATAGCGGGTTGTGAGTGAGCTAAAAAGACATCTGGCTAATGCAGTGGTTCTCAGCTCTCACTGCTCAGGTTCTCCTTTTGACTGAGGAGCTTTAAAGACATGCTGATGGCCATGCCCATCCCAGAGATTCTGATTTTTCAGTCTGGGCTGAGTCAGGTATTTTTAAGTTAACAAAATCTCCCCAGGCAATTCTAAGGCATAGATAACTACTGAGAACCACCAGGACGCTGATGCTCTAATTTTGAAGTTCATGTTCACCTGGAGAGTCTGAGGAGATGCAGGCTCTGGGGCCTCACTCCCAGAGATGCTGAATTGAGAGGTGTGGGATAGGGCCTGTGCATTTGCTTCCAAATATTAATACATCTAACTCTGAAGCAGGTGGCCTGGTGACCACTCTTTAAGAAACTCTGTGTCTTAGATGCATCTAGTATCAATATGGATCAGCCACTTGGGGACCCCTTCATTACATGGATTACAGAGGCCCCCCCCAAGAGACACACTTTTCAATACATGGATATTTATTTTTTGTTTATTCATTCAAAGCAGTTTGTCTGTTTTGGGGCTGTAAGGGATTCAAAGGATGAATCAAGCATAGATGTTATTCACTAAGAACCTATAGGCAGGTGCATGCATGTGTGCTAAGTTGCGTCAGTCATATCTGACTCGGTGCGACCCCATGGACTTGTAGCCCGCCAGGCTCTTCTGTCCATGGAATTCTCCAGGCAAGCATACTGGAGTGGGTTGCCATGCCCTTCTCCAGGGGATCTTCCTTACCCAGGGATCCAATCCGAGTGTCTTATATCTCCTGCATTGGCAGGTGGGTTCTTTACTGTTGGTGCTACCTGGGGCTAAATATAAAACTGTAATTCATAGCTTACCTAAAGCTTCACTTCTAAAGTTGGTTTATAAGGTGAGAATGGTACCTAGTCAAATCACTAAGAAGGTCAACACTTTGAAGACAAACACACTGTCTTCAAAAGTTTTTTCCTCATACTTTGGGACAGAATGCTATACCTGCAGTTGAGTCTCACATGTAATTGGCTTGCATTTAGGGATAATGTTCGAAAAAGATATGTCTTTAAATACTGAAGTCATATTCAGTGCACAGGACACGGCAGACTCAAAGCTTCCCGCCCTGGCTCACTTAAGCATGCTGTCTGTGTGTGGGGTAAGTTGGTGATACTGTTGGGGAGGCATGCCTGCACTATTTAAACAGGATTCCCTTCTTGCTTATGCTGTCACTCTCTTCAAATTTTGTTTATTTAAATTTTCTTAAGATCAATGGGTACCTGATAGTATAGAACCCTATTCTAGAATGTGAAAGGCGTTTAAAGTGTGAAGACACAGGCAACTCCATTATCAAATGAGAGAAATTTTAGCCAGCTTCAAAACAACTGTGTAAAAATTGCCAGAGAGAAAAATCTACCAGACTTTTATGAGGAATAAGGTAAAAATTCAACAGTAAGCTTGTTTTAGGAGAGTGACTGAAGTCAAAAAACATAAACATATACAAAATTTCACAAAAGGTAAAGAAAGGGTAAGACATTAATGTATAAATGACAGATCAGTGCATACCTCTCCAAGGATGCTCATTGTGTGAGTGTTAGTTGCTCAGTTGTGTCCCACTCTTTGCAACCCCACGGACTGTCCCAGCCTACCAGTCTACTCTGTCCATGGGATTCTCCAGGCAAGAATACTGGAGTGGGTTGGCATTTCCTTCTCCAGGTCATTTTCCTGATCCAGGGACTGAACCCAGGTCTACTGCGTTGCAGGCGGAATCTTTACTATCTGAGCCACCAATGAAAACTAAAGCTAGAATAATCCTATTTTACTATAGCCTTTCTAGACCATTGTGAACACACTGCAATGACTCAGACCCGTAGAGATCATCCAGTTGTGACCAAGCAGGGTATTTGCAGGGCTGATCCCTTTCTAGTCCCATTCTAATCAGGACATGGCAGTTACTGGCAGGGCCCCCAAATCTGAAAAGTCCCTTTGTTACTTTTGTATTCTTTGCACATTATGGAGCCCTTAGATACAGGTACATACTGCTGCTGCTGTTGCTAAGTCCCTTCAGTCGTGTCCGACTCTGTGTGACCCCATAGATGGCAGCCCACCAGGCTCCTCTGTCCCTGGGATTCTCCAGGCAAGAACACCGGAGTGGGTTGCCATTTCCTACTCCAATGCATGCAAGCGAAAAGTGAAAGTGAAAGTGAAGTCGTGTCTGACTCTTAGCGACCCCATGGACAAAAGTCTACCAGGCTCCTCCGTCCATGGGATTTTCCAGGCAAGAGTACTGGAGTGGGGTGCCATTGCCTTCTCCGAGATGCATACTACATTCATCCAAACAGAGCAGTCATCCCAGGAACATTTGGCAAAACCAAATCTGTCTTTCTCTGATACTGGCCCCAGTCAGAAGCACTGGGAATGTCCATGGCCTTATGCACCTGTGGTATTCCACCTGAGACTTAGACTGTTCAAGGGGAAAAAAAGTCTCACTTTAAGAAAATTGAAGAGGTTTATTTTTCTACTGTTGTCTTACCTTCGGACTTCATTCATTTTACGTTAATTTTTAGTAACTCATACACTGGCCACCCCTAACATTTTAGCACCTGAGATGAGAGGACAAATGAAGGCCCACAAACCATATGTCTACAGATATAAAAGTTCCAAATCAAGCTAACAAACTGATAAATGAAATATATTCTTTTTTTTTTTTTTTACTTTGACAGCTATACCTCCATAATGACAAAATAAAACTAATGTGAGTGATGCCATGTATTTATAAAACAGAAAACTGGCAATAAAAATAAAGAGTATTTGTACATATACTATCAAAATTATACAATTTAATTATATTTTGGAAAAATATAGAGTAAATGGAAACATTTTTAAAATTAAAATTGTTTATCATATAAGCTTTGTTACATTTATCCTAAAATATTCAAGATTTATCAAAATTAAGGGGTAAAATGCAAATTATAATTAATGAGTCTAATAATGTTTAAGGGTTTCCCTGGAGGCTCAGTGGTAAAGAATCCTCCTGCCAATGCAGGAGACATGGGTTCAATCCCTGCTCCCAAAAGATCCCCTAGAGAAGGAAATAGCAACCCACTCCAGTATGCTTGCCTGGAAAAATTCCTGGATGGAGGAGCCTGGTGTGCTACAGTTCATGAAGTTGCAAACAGTTGGACATGACTTAACAACTGAAAAACAACAACAACAAATAATTTTTAAATAAAGCCAGTATTTAAAATTTATTTTTAAGATTTGACTATTTTAGTACATCATGAGAAATGCTGGGCTGGAAGAAGCACAAGCTGGAATCAAGATTGCCGGGAGAAATATCAATAACCTCAGATATGCAGATGACACCACCCTTATTGCAGAGAGTGAAGAGGAACTAAAAAGCCTCTTGATGAAAGTGAAAGAGGAGAGTGAAAAAGTTGGCTTAAAGCTTGGCTGATTCATGTCAATGTATGGCAAAACCCACTACAATATTGTAAAGTAATTAGCCTCCAACTAATAAAAATAAATGGAAAAAAAAAAAGTTGGCTTAAAGCTTAACATTCAGAAAACTAAGATCATGGCATCTGGTCCCATCACCTCATGGGAAATAGATGGGGAGACAGTGGAAACAGTGTCAGACTTTATTTTTTGGGGCTCCAAAATCACTGTGGATGGTGACTGCAGCCATGAAATTAAAAGAAGCTCACTCCTTGGAAGAAAAGTTATGACCAAGCTAGATAGCATATTAAAAAGCAAAGACATTACTTTGCCAGCAAAGGTCTGTCTGGTCAAGGCTATGGTTTTTCCAGGGGTCATGTATGGATGTGAGAGTTGGACTGTGAAGAAAGCTGAGCGCCAATGAATTGATGCTTTTGAACTGTGGTGTTGGAGAAGACTCTTGAGAGTCCCTTGGACTGCAAGGAGATCCAACCAGTCCATCCTAAAGGAGATCAGTCCTGGGTGTTCTTTGGACGGACTGATGCTGAAGTTGAAACTCCAGTACTTTGGCTACCTCATGCGAAGAGTTGACTCATTGGAAAAGACCCTGATGCTGGGAGGGGTTGGGGGCAGGAGGAGAAGGGGACGACAAAGGATGAGATGACTGGATGGCATCACTGACTCAATGGACATGAGTTTGAGTAAACTCCGGGAGTTGGTGATGGACAGGGAGGCCTGGCACGCTGCGATTCATGGGGTCACAAAGAGTCAGACATGACTGAGCGACTGAACTGGACAGAACTGAACTGATGAATATAAAGGGCTTCCCAGGTGGCGCTAGTGGTAAATAACTTGCCTGCCAACGCAGGAGATGTAAGACATGCAGATTCAATCCCTGGTTTGGGACGATCCCCTGGAGGAGGGCATGGCAACCCATTCCTGTATGCTTGCCTGGAGAGTCCCATGGATAGAGGAGCTGGGCAGGCTACAGTCCATAGGGTTACAAAGAGTCAGACACGACTGAAAGTGACTAAGCACAGCACAGAATGAATATAAAACTGTTGCACAGTTCTAATGTTGAAAGTTCATCTGGTTGCCAACATAAAGAATTTGTATTATTCTTCATATTTATTCTATTTTTATTTTTCAGTTGCTAAGTCATGTTCAACTCTTAGCGATCCCATGGGCTGTAGCCCTCCAGGCTCCTTGTCTGTGGGATTTCTAGTCAAGAATACCGGAGTAGGTTGCCATTTCTTTTTCCAGGGTATCTTCCTGGACCAGGGATTAAACCGATGTCTCCTGCATTGGCAGGTAGATTCTTTACCACTGATCCACCAGGGAAGCCCATGTTATATCCAGATCTATGAAAAGATAAATTTGAGAGTGTTATGAATTACTTAACCTTGTAAAATATTCAACCTATATCTACAACTATTGAAAACATAGTGCTAATTGTGAGTACTTCTAGAGTCACAGATTGGTACCTGAAGAGAAGTGGTAACTCTCAGTTATGTGAGAATGTATCCCTTTCATTCTGAGAAGCAAGGTTTGATAAGGGAGTTAATTTGCCCTTTCTCGTCCCTAAGCACTTCTACTCTTCAAATCCTCTTGTGCTCTGAAGCAGTGTCCATTTTGACCTTTGCATTTGGTATAATCCGTAAACCTTCACAGAATTTGATCACAGTTGCCTTTTGTTTTGAGGAAGGACATAGGACAAGACATATGGAGAAGCCTAAATGGTGTTAATCATGAGACAGAGGGGGTTCAGGGTGCCAATACTTAGTTGTGACAGAGACACTCCTGTTTCCTATAAATTTAGTGGGCGAGTGTGTGTGTTGGGGGGCATATTCTAGGCCCCCTGAAGAGTTCCTGGTGGGAGATATCAGAGACGTGAGCATCTTGAGAGCAGGGAAGGATTCTTTCATTCATCTCGGCAGCCGCAGTACCCAGCTTCTTCCTTGGTATTTAGTACCTGCTCAGTGGAGGTTTGATGAGTTATTGGATGAAGCACCACCTGCTGAAAGCTTCAGGAAGTGTTGCCTTTCCCCACTTCTTCCTAAAGTGAAAGTGAAAGTCAGTCAGTTGTATCTAACTCTTTGCGACCCCATGGACTGTATGGTCCACAGAATTTTCCAGGCCAGAAAACTGAAGTGGGTAGCCTTTTCTTTCTCCAGGGGATCTTCCCAACCCAGGATTGAACCCAGGTCTCCCGCATTGCAGACAGATTCTTGACCAGCTAAGCCGAAAGGGAAGCCCTAAGGTCATGGGCTATGCACATTCCAAGTCCATGTCAGGGACATCAGTTCTGATCAGGGCAGGCCCAACAGCTCTATTCTGGAGTTCATGTATTTCAGACAATCTGACCGGGGAGCAGCACTCAATTACAACCTTAAGACTGTCCTACAGGGGCTCCTTATATCTCATCAGCTGCATATTATATAGATTTCCATCATTTCTTCCTTTTCTTATTCCCTGCACTAAGACAGCCTTCTGACCAGTGTTTACACCTCCAGGGAAGAAAAAGAGAGCATCTGGTAGGGGTTTTCTCGCTCTTTCTGAATCCAACTCAACTGCCAGAGCCTTCCACAGAACTTTCCATGAACTGCTCAAGAAATGGGACTTTAATAAGCAGAATCCAGATCATGAACTGGTAAACCAAGTACCAAGCAGGAAGCAGGGATACAGGATTCTAGTCTCTCTTTGCCATTCATTTTTAGCTGAATGACATTGATATCACAATTTTTCAAAACGTATGTAGTTTTACATTAATAAATTAATCAAAGTATTTTCTCGGTTTTGCATATAGTGATGAACTATGGCAAGAAACTTTTAGGTCTGTTAGGTGCACACACAGCAGATTAAATAGATATTTCTGATGTTTATATGGCTTTCAGGATCTGGCTGAATGATATTTGTTTACTGACTCATTAAGAGCAAAGAAAATCTGCTTGAAAACCATTTATTCACCACCACCAATGGTAGGTATTAAGGTTTTAAAGGTGAACAGCCAGAGTGCCTGTTCTTAAAAAGCATGCACACAAACAATTTTAGTAGAAAGTGATCATTTGTATCACGGAGAGTTCTTCAAGTTGCAGAGGTAGTCTCAAAGAACAAAGGGATTTCTTGCTGAAGAAGAGGGGTGGGAGTGTTAGGAAGGCCCCCACATGAGGAGAACTCTGAGGGGAGCAATAGGATTACTTTACTCTCTAAGCTCCCTAGTAGTTTGAGAGCTGTCTGGGTGGTAGCTTTTGATGAGTATCTTCTTTTTTGCAAAGTAATGAGATCCCACTTATTGAAGTTACTACAAATAGTGAGCCAGTGAGCATCAGACTTTAATGTGGGCATTTGATTCATGTGCTTTTCTATGGCAGTGGATGGTTCAGGTTTCAAATGATGCATGTTTTCCTGCAGTGGGCCTAAGGGAGGACACATGGTTGAGCAGAGCCTTAGAGATGGATTTACGGGCATGTTACTTAAGCTTTTAGATTACTTGTCTCATTAGCAGTGGTGGGAATGACTAAAGGGAGAAGAAGGAAGAGGCCAGATTCACTTGGTTTGCGAATGATTTCATATTCATAGACTCAGAGCTCTGATAGCAAAATATTCCCATGTCTGCCTATGAATCATCTCAGCCAGGGAACTTAGTACTGAGTCTGCTTATAGCAAGTTCTCAAGAAATATTCTCTGCATCAGTAAAGAGCTATTAAGTACCCACTATGTAACAGGGACTGTAGTCAGCACTTAAATATTTGTGGAATAAATTATTATAATATAATTAATAAAATGCCAAAGAGAAACCAAATGGCCTATGTGAGCATTTATTTGTCATAAAAGGAATGAAATATTGATTAACCTCTAACCACATGTCATACAAATACATACTTCCCTAAATATGTAGCTTGCCAATGTCATCCAAGGGAACGATAATTTTTGTCTTTGTAAAATGTTTACTTGTCAAGTAAAAGAGGAAATTAAGAGATTTGTTTGGCTTTGTGTTTATACTGGGTACTCTTCTAGCAGTGTTTCTCTACCACTTTTCTCTTCTATCAGAGACACGTATTTGGGATCACCTATGCAATACTGCAGCACTGAAGACCAAAAGTTGACATCCTAAAGTTAATGGAAACTCCTCTCAACATTTATGCTTTTGGAGGGGTAGAGAAGAGTATGAACCAGGTACACTTGAATCATTTTAGGTCTATATGGGGGCAAAAACAAATATGAAAGTTTTTAAAAGCATATATATTTGGAAGATTGGGAAAGGACAAAGAAAGAAGTAAGGAACTTTGATGCATTGTTTGTTTCATAATCTTGTGTTATTAGGATGTAGTATTCCCAGTACATGACATTTTAAAACTTGCAGTTTTTATTAAGAATACTCTTTTTTGTCACAAGAGAATAAAGAGTTCATCAGCCTAGTTTTTAGCTACCTAATGTACAATGGCATCATCGACACAACGGACATGAGTTTGAGTAGGCTCTGGGAGTTGGTGATGGACAGGGAAGCCTGGCGTGCTGCAGTCCATGGGGTCACAAAGAGTCAGACACGACTGAGTGACTGAACTGAACTGAACTGAATGTACAATTGGCATTTGAAAATCACAACCAGTAAAGGTAGAAAACCTCCATTTGTTGTGCCAGAGAAAATGATTTCTTCAGTCATCACCCAGACCAAAACATTAGAGTTATGTGTCCAAGTTCTCCAAATCAATCCAAACTCCTCCTTTTGGACAAGCCCTGTTTCTTTCAAAGCACTCATAGAAAATTTGGTTAGGACCCCATAGAACAATATCTCTATCTGAAAATGGCCAAAAGAATTCTCAAAAATATATTGGAAAAAGATAAGAGTTACCTGGAAGGTGAGAAATAGAGGGAAGGAAACCTATTAGCATCTAGAGTCTCAATCTGCTCACGATTATCTGAAGAAGGAAAATAAGTTGCATTGGAATTGGCGGGTAGGCTCATCTTCAGCTCAATTAAGCGATGATGCTAATTCAGTTCATTGAGCTTAAGGAAATCTGGACCCAGATTTCCTTGCAGAAGACTCATGATTTTCTTTGAACTCTGTCTTATTCTTCCTCACCTTCCAGAGTTTGAATTTTCCTCATCCTCTCTTAGTTCTGTTTTCATCGTCTTTTCCACTTGGCCTTTCTTCACCATTGGACAACATTGTGGACTTTCTGTGTTTGCTGGCGTTTGCAGGCATCAGACGGTTTGCTGGCTGAGAGATTTGGTCACAAGTCAGAAACAAGGTGTGGAAAGGTAGAGGGAAGGAAATAACAGTAAGTAAAACAGACTTTGGGCTTCCCAGTGGCGCTAGTGGTATCTGCCTGCCAATGTAGGAGACAAAAGAAACATGGTCCCTGGGTCAGGAGGAGGAGGGCATGGCAACCCACTCCAGAATTCTTGCATGGAGAATCCCACAGACAAAGGAGCCTGGTGGCCTACAGTCCATAGAGTCTCAAAGAGTCGGACACAACTGAAGCGACTTAGCACACATGCATGCCTGAAACAAAATTTACTGATCAGATTCTTAACTATTCAAATAATATTTGGAAGAATAAATGAATTTATAAAATTGTGCAATTTTAATTAGTTGTGTCATGGTGGTAGATATGCTAAAGTCAAGGTCAAGGGTCACTTGTTCACCTGGGATCCAAACAGAAGTTAAATAATGATTATTTAATTTATTAAAATCATATATTTGTGATCAGTCTAAGCTAATCTATATTTTATCTTCAAAAGCTATGGTGTGAGACTTGTTATTATAGTCTTATAGCCTATTCTTTTGTGTGTGTGTGTGTGTGTGTGTGTGTGTGTGTGTGTATATATATATATATATATATATATATATATATATATATATATATAAATCCATAAAAAGGAATAAAAACCTGTTCCCAGTGCCTTGAAGGAAATCAACTCCAAATGTTTACTGGAAGGACTGATGCTGAAGCTGAAGCTCCAATACTTTGGCCACCTGATGTGAGGAGCCAACTCATTGGGAAAGACCCTGATGCTGGGATAGATTGAAGCAGGAGGAGAAGGGGATGACAGAGGATAAGATGGTTAGATGGCATCACCAATTAAATGGACATGAGTTTGAGCAAGCTCCAGGAGATAGTGAAGGACAGGGAAGCCTGGCATGCTGCAGTCCATGGGATTGCAGAGTCAGAGATGACTGAGCAACTGAACAACAACCCAGTGCCCTGTGCCCTGAATAGAAACCTTTTTATTATTCCTCACCTGTAGGCCCCAGAGTTCCCCAAAGAGTAGAAAGTACCCAGTTTTGGTTAGGGAAGAGGACTGTCAACTGATGGAGTTAGCTGTAGCATGAAGAGAAGAGGGGGAAAGCTTGAAAAGTGCCTTAAAGCAGTGCTTTTCAAACATTAGTGGGCCTCAGAACCCCCTGGAGGGCTCCTTAAGACTTATATTGCTGGGGCCGTGTCTCAGAGGTTCTTATCCAGTGGGTCTGAGATGAGACCAGGTATTTGTGTTTCAACAAGTTCCCAGGAGAGACTGAACTGCTGGCCTGGAGAATTGCTGTAAAGTCCAGGGGCATTTGAAAGGAGAAGGAGAGGACTGGTGCAGTCTGTTAACATCTCAATGAGTGAGGTTGATTAATTTAGCATACCAGCAATTTAATACCAAAATAACGTCCCTATTTTTATATTGTTTTAGTGCTTTGTCTCAATAGTCAGATGGTTTCCTTTGAGTATCAGGTACATTGTACTTCCTTGATATTCCTTTTCTGGGAAAAGTTGGGTTTATTTGCTTTTGGGCTGCTTGTGTGCTTAAGTCCACAAGATACCATCAGGGAGTCTTCACTAGTAACTTGGACCCTGCAGGACTGAGGATATCAGTGTCCAACAAGGGCTTAGGAAGATGAACAGTCCGTATTTTAGTGTTCCCATGACATTAGCAAAGGAAGAGAAGGAAATGGCAACCCACTCCAGTATTCTTGCCTAGAGAATCCCAGGGATAGAGAAGCCTGGTGGGCTGCTGTCTATGGGGTCGCACAGAGTCGGACATGACTGAAGTGACTTAGCAGCAGCAGCAGCAGTGCTTTGTTTAAAATTTTGTCTAATTGTAGTCCTTGCCTTTGGAGCTCAGAATCAGTTGGTGGGATAATTTATGTGGGGGATAATTTGTGAAAAAAAAATCTGGTAATATTGGAAAGAAAAAAGAGTTTAGTTTGAGAAAACTTAGGGGAGATGATGACTATGTCCTCTACTTGAGAGAGGATAAGAATGCATGTGGCTGGAGGAGTTTGATTTAGGGTGATAATGTTTGTAACATCAGAGAAATTGGGTCTACACAGCAGAAAAAGGCTATCTGAGGGAAAAAGAGCAAGTCTGAAATTTTTCTGTGTGTGTGTGTGTGTGTGCACGTGTGTGTAGAGCCTGAAAGTTCTTTCTGTAATATCACAGTTGGAATGTCAGTACTAATGTTGAGTTCACCAACTCAGGGGTATGATCTCCTGTGAATTCTTAAGGATACCTAGAGATCCAAGTCAACTGGATATTGGATACTAGATCATTACCCTTTTTCTAAGATGGGTGATTTATTTGATAGCTCCCCAGTCACCTGAAATGTTTGAATACCTCGGGTTGTGTTTGGAGGCGTCACGCTCTCCTGAGTCAGACCACGTGGATTTCCCACTGCCTCCTGGGCTTCAGGTTGCACTCCCTGTACCCAAAGGGGCATTGTTGTCCCTTCTTCCTTAGCCAGCCCTGGCACTGACCTGAGCAACTGGAACGTTCTTAAGAACGAGTCATTGTTCCTAGAGGATCTGTGACTAAAAGAATCTACTGCAGTCTAGACTTCGAGAGAACTTTGCTTTAAGCCCTGTATGGAACATGCCTTCTCTGAATCTTCAAATACTATCAGTATTCAAATACATCATGATTTATTTTCCAATCAATCTTTGCATGCGTGTGTGCTAAGCTGCTTCAGTTGTGTCTGACTGTGTAACCCTATGGACTGTAGCTGGCAAGACTCCTCTGTCCATGGGATTCTCGAGGCAAGAATACTGAAGTGGATTGCCATGTCCTCCTCCAGGAGATCGTCCCAACCCAGGGATTGAACCCATGTTTCTTACGTCTCATGTGTTGGCTGGAAGGTTCTTTACAACTAGCACCACCTGGGAAGCCCGAATCAATCTTTATAAAGTATAAAAATTATATTGTATCCCTGTAAATTCAAAATGTTCAAGTCTCCAAAATCCGAGGTATACAAAATGGCCCTTGAGATACTGCTTACTTTGGTTTTCCCAGAAAGTGATATGATGCTTATTCAAAACAGCAGAAATGGATCCAATGCCCTCAAAACACAGAAGGGTATTTTAAAAGTTACTAATAGATACAAAGAAAATTGTTACTGACCGGGGTTCTTGGCTTCCTTAATCAATAGAAATTGATAAAAGGCCAGACAGGAAATTCAGGCAAGGGTTTATTGGGGTCCCTGCTACAGCATGGGAGAAGGCAATGGCACCCCACTCCAGTACTCTTGCCTGGAAAATCCCATGGACGGAGGAGCCTAGTAGGCTACAGTTCATGGGGTCACTACGAGTCAGACACTACTGAGCGACTTCACTTTCACTTCTCCCTTTCATGCATTGGAGAAGGAAATGGCAACCCACCCCAGTGTTCTTGCCTGGAGAATTCCAGGGACGGGGAAGCCTGGTGGGCTGCTGTCTATGGGGTCACACAGAGTTGGACACGACTGAAGCGACTTAACAGCAGCAGCAGCAGCTACAGCATGAAGGAGCAAGAATATAACAGGTTTCCTTGCTTGCTTACTCAAGGCGGGGATGAGCTGATTGTTTACATGGAGTGAGGGCAGGGATGGGTTCAGGGGTCAGGCTGGAGAAGTGGCTTAGGTGGTTTGTCCTGCCCTTTGGTGGTGTTCTGTTCAGGGGCCATGAGCAGTACCCGGCTTTTGCTCTCAGATCTTCAGAAGTGACAGGTGAGTTTCTGGTTTTATTGTATCTTGTTGTCCATAATTTGCCTCAACTGCACATGCACAGCTATTTTTAGTCCCTGTAATTTCTTTGTATTTCGTTGTTCGAGGAGACATTTGTCCAAGTACAAGCACTGCAGCAAAGGTCCCAGGTCCCAGACTGTCTCAAAATCTCAATAATAAATTCCTAGGGAAAATGCAGAAGGTAGAGTGTTTTTTTTTTTTTTTTTGCTGTGCGTTTTTTTTTTCAGTGGGTTTTATCATACATTGATATGAATCAGCCATAGAGTTACACATGTTTTTATAGTTGTTATTTACTGTACTCTAAAACTTTAGAGACATATATATGTGTGAGTGTATATATATGTGTATATATATACACACACATATATGTGTGAATGTATATATATATATATATATATACACATGAGCTGATACTGTATTTTGACTTCTTGAGTTTTGTATCTTAGTTCTTTTGATGGGTTCCAAATTCAGAGCAGATTTAAGATGGTGAATGATCATCACCCTATAACTTTTCCAAGAGATGGTGCTGCAGAAATTACCTAAAGAAGGTTATTTTAGGAATTTCCCTTTTTGATAAAGCTTTAATGTTTTCCCTACTCTTTAGCTCTCTCCAGGAGTAAAGAGCTGAAGGGCTGGGAGAACTTGCGTTGTTTACTTTGTCCTACTCCACCATGACCACACGTACCCCCTTACAGTCACTTACATGCCAACTGCCTCCCCGCCTCCCTTCCCTCCCCAGCTCTGCACCTTCAGGTACTGTGCTTTCTTTTTCACTGTCTTTGCCCTTTTCTTAAAT